>NC_053489.1:675114595-675414595 GCF_905171775.1 Rana temporaria | reverse complement strand
TTATTGTGGATCATTCTGGGACTTCACATTTTTTGGGAGAATATTTTGGGGAAGAGTCACTAATATCTTCTGATGGCCTTTAGCATGGCCTCTGAAGTCTGATGTCTTGTACTGGGTACAAAAGATAAAGCAACCATTTTCCATATTTTACATGAAAGCTCCAATTAAAATGGAGCACCTTACCTTGCTGAGCTCTGTGTTTATCCTCCCGATTTAGTGTAATGAACCTGGAAACTCGGCATAGCTGGTTGGCAACAAGAAAGCCGAGTATTTCCTAATGGTATGTTTTTTAATGGCAGTATCTGCCCAGAACATTGGATCACCAAGCAGCTGCTGGGAGAAGATACACCATTCCATCAATGCCAAACTATGTTCATCATTTCTTTTATTATTGTATCGGATGTGGATTTGTTGCTTCGAATACATTTGATTGTCCCGGAAAAGCTAACAGATTCAGTCAGCATTTTGCTATATGACCCAGCCAATGTAATAAAATTAATATCTTAATTTTTTTGAGATTCAAATGCCTCAATTTTTTTAAAAAAAAGCTGTGCATTGTGATGAGACAACATGACAATCTTAAAGAATTCAACTCTACAAGAATTGTTGGAAGATCCTAATGAACCTTGAATTCCTAATTAGGGAAGATCTACTGAGATGGCTAATCGATTCCCTCTTGCACCCCTTATGCCTCATACACACGACCAGTTTTCCCATCAGGAAAACTGCCATGACAGCTTTTGGCCGGGAAAACTATCCGTGTGTATGCTCCATGGCAGTTTTCCTGACAGGAAAACTGCCGGGAATCCTATGGGAAACCCTACGGTGGAACATACACAAGGCCTGGATTCCCAAAAGCTGTCATGGCAGTTTTCCTGCCAGGAAATCCGTCCGTGTGTAGGGGAAAAAAGCTGCCCAGCAGGTTCTTGGCTTTCCCGGCGAACTTTTTACAGACAGGAAAACCGATCGTGTGTACAGGGCATCTACTGCGGGTGCTCACGATTAAATCCAGTGGATTCTCTTCATAGTCCTCACATTTGCATTCTGTGCATGGAGTGGTTGAGAAAGACGAAGTGCCGAAAATACAGTTAGAAACAACCAAACAAAATGTATTAATTTTCTCAGGATTCTGAGAAGATGAGATGATGAGGACTTTCAAAATGATGCCTATCAGGATTTATATATTCTACTTTGGTATACTTCATCTTATGTCACTCGTCTACCACATGAGTCTGTCTGGGTGAACGTCTTTATTTCACTGATCAATACAAAAGGTGATGGTTCTCTTATGACATATGTGTGGACAAATTATAAATGTAAGATGTAAGAAATATACTGTATATTTTACATAGGTTGACGTTAATAGGTGTGCGATCTAACTGTATGGTTAGCTATCTAGGATGTGGGAATATAACTAACTGTATGTGAGCAAATGAAAATGGGGTATTCAGTTAGTTCCAGATAATTTCCTAAATAAAAGACAATGGACTGGGAGAAGTCCTACAGCATGGTTTATTTAAATAACTGGGACAAACTCTCCTTTGTCTCCAGATGCCAGATTCAACGCCTTTCATTGTTATATGATCAATAGGGGTGACTGGTTTGTGTTGTGCATATGTTGACCTGGAGAAGCCCTCTAACACCTCAATATTTCAAATTTTCAACCACAAACTGCAATTAGCTCGATAAAACTTTGCATTTAAAGCAGTGGTTCTCAACCTTTCTAGTGCCGTGACCCCTTGATAAAATTTCCCAAGTTGTGGGGACCCTAACAGTAAAATTTTTGTAGCGTGGGTTGCCAAAACCCAAGGCAAGACAAGTTATTTGCGCCCCAAACCCACGGACATTTAGCGTTTCATCGGTCCAAACCGATGGTGTGTGGGCCCCAGCGGTCAGTTATCCTTCGGTCAAAAATTTTAGAACTTGCTTTAAAATTGAACCGATGGACGCCTAACCGATAGTTCAAAACCGACCGTTAGTATGCAAAAGCATCGGTTAAAAACCCGCGCATGCTCAGAATCAAGTCGACGCATGCTTGGAAGCATTGAATTTAATTTTTCTCAGCACGTCGTTGTGTTTTACGTCACCGCGTTGGACTCGATCGTTTTTTAACTGATGGTGTAGGCACATCAGACCATCAGTCAGCTTCATCAGATGGACTGATCGTGTGTAAGCGGCCTTACTCCTTGGTGGGGGGGTGGAGGGAATGGAACGAGTGGCAGTGCTGGCAGGGAGTTGGGATGAGTGACAGTGCTGGCGGGGAGTTGGGATTAGTGGCAGTGCTGGGGGAGGTTCTGCTCTGCCAACTTGGGTGATCTTGATCAAGGTCATCTACTGATCTGAGAACTGTAGTGGGGACTCTAATCACAGGTAGTGTTTTGCAGCAGTGACACCTATGCCGAAATCAGCAGATAGAGTCTCCTCCAGCCCCTCCCCCTTCACATTCCTCACCAGTCAGCTGACCTTTAGTTACTGCCCCCCCCCCAGTCATGCCGTGAACTGAATGGGTAGCTGGGAAGAAGCTGAGTGGGTGGCCACAGGCTCCAGAGACAGGGCGGCGGCAAAAAGGCTGGGAGATCGGTGTGGGCTTTAGGAACAGCCAAGGATTCGGTGACCCCTAGCAAATCGTCTTTCGACCCCCAGGTTGAGAACCACTGATTTAAAGGGTTGGGATATATTAAAATTGAAAATATGAATAAGAATATATTACAATTGAAAATATGAAAGTATCAAATCCACAGAGGACTAGCCTAATTTGATTAGGTTAATGAGAGCTATATAATGTAAATGTAAATAACGATGTGATGGTCTATTGAGTATTTCATATTCATAGATATACACTATAACTGCGGGTAACAATTTTCAAATTTGATACATTTCTAGAAGATTTTCACCGCTCCAGGTGAGCCCTATAGACAATCAGGAACGGTCGGATTACCAAGGTGCTGGCAATGCACGTAGCAGTAGCAATAGGAGGAAGGAGATGGACAGCCGCACTCCGAAATAACTTTTCAAAAAAGTAGTCTTTTATTTTCAAGCAGGAACATGCATAATCACCACAACCATAAACCAGGACAGCCGACTAGTTTCGCACTCTTGCTAGTGCTTAGCCATGATTAAGCACTAGCAAGAGTGCAAAACTAGTCGGCTGTCCTGGTTTATGGTTGTGGTGATTATGCATGTTCCTGCTTGAAAATAAAAGACAACTTTTTTGAAAAGTTATTTCGGAGTGCGGCTGTCCATCTCCTTCCTCCTATTGCTATTGATACATTTCTAGTTTCTCCTTAAAGAATTGTTTTCTGCTTCTCACTCTAACAAGTTTTTGTTGCTCTCCAGGGCACTATGGCCTCAATTAACCATGATGTAGAAGGTCTTCTGGATAGACTGATCTCCTTCTCCTCACATAGTCTACATCAGATAGACTTAGAGAAGTACTTCCTCATCGTGAAGGAACTTGGAAAAGGTGGTTATGGAAAAGTAGTCTTGGCGAAGGACAGAAAAACAGGTGAGTGAATTCATCAAACTACGAGTAATGAGCCCAACAGCACTGGGTTAGGTTTGGCAGAGGTTCAGCAAACTTCAAAGAAGTTCAGAGGTTGACAAATTTGGCTCATTCAAATTGAAAATGCCCCTTGTTGGGATAATAAACAAGGGGGTGTCAAAATTAGCATGAGGGGTAAGCCCTGCTATGGGCAACATACAGGATATCAATGCTTTTTTTAAATATGCCATTTGGCCAGGAGCAGTAATTTTTTTTAAATTAAAAGGAACAGTAAAGTAGAACCCCTGTGCAACACTCTTAATGAAAAATGGCCAGGATATACTGTCAGCAAACATGGCCAAATGATAAAATTCATCACATCTTTATAAATAAATGTGTAAAGCATTAATATGTGTTAGTAAAATTATTTATGGTAGTGGGCTGGCTCTTGGGAGAGGTTGCACAGATGGCAAAATGACTTGATGGGTACATATACTGTCTGGAGGAGTGGACATTCCTAGACAGGCTGTATTTGCATGCACACTGCCCTAGGTTATAACCACATGTGATGCTAAGTAGACATGTGCGTTCCCAACTAATGGATTTTCGTAGGAATTTGTTAGTTTTCGTACATTCGTATCAATTCGAACACCCGAAAAGCTGAAAGAACCAAAATACGAAAATTACGGAATTACGAATAAGCAAAATAGCGAACAAGCGAAAATACGAATGTACGATTGGACAATCTTACTAAAATACGAAACACCGAAAAAAAGCAAAAGAACGAAAATGACATCTATAACGAACGATTTGCATTCCGTATTTTAAATCCTTTGTCTGTTCGTATTTTCATTCGTATGTTCGTATTTTCGTTTGTGTGTTTTGTAAATCCGTTTCTTTGTCTGTCGAAAATTTGTGTACTTGTATCGTTCTTTCGAATGGGCACTGGGCAGTGTAGTTAGTGAGTGATTACTTAATATCTTAGCCAATCAGCTTATCTCTTTTGTGCTGAGTCACATTGTACAGTGTAAAGCCTCGTACACACGATCAGACTTCAAACAAACTTTTCCGTGGATTTTGGTCTGAAGGGAGTTGGCCGGACTTTTCAAACCGAAAAAGTTTGTCCGATGGAGCGTACACACGGTCGGATTTTTTGGAAAACGCTAATTTTGACGTTTGTTGGCAAAAAGTCTGACCGTGTGTACGGGGCTTAAGAGAAAGTCTATCTTAATATGGAATAGCCGCGTGTTTCTATGTATTTCCGAAAGTACAAAATTACAAATCCATTAAACGAAAATTATTATCTAACAAAATTACGAATTTCGAATCAAGGAAAATAAATTAGACTGAATTACGAATCATTCAGTATAAACAAAAATAAAACTGTTACGAAGATACGAACGGGTCTGAATAGGAAAACTTGCGTCTTACAAAATACGAACAGTTCCGAATAGGAAAAGTTGAGTCTTATGAAATACGAACGGGTCCGAATAGGAAAACGTGCGTCTTACGAAATACGAATGGGTCCGAATAGGAAAAGTTGAGTCTTACGAAATTACGAATCTTTACGAATTTACGCAACGAGACGAAACGGAACAAAAAAATACGAAATTTTTTGTTGTGCACATGTCTAATGCTAAGCCTCCATTATTAATAGAATAAAAAAAAAAAAAAAAAAAGAATTGTGCCAGAAATAATCAGGCTATGGGGGGGGTTATTTTTTTTAGCTCCTTAGTGCACTGCACATATTCAACACCAGGTATAATAAGAAATGAAGCACACAAAAAAAGTCTACACAGTCCTCCTCTAAAGAGAAATAACCCTGGCCTTGATCCCCCGGGGTGCAAGACTCCTGACACGCACTGAGATACTTGTAGTTCACACGCCCAAAATCAGTCATACCTTGTTCTTCAGGAGACCTGCAGAAGAAAAGTCATCCAAGTACTAGGTGGGCCCCATGAAAAGAGACCTCCGGGGAGGGGGAGAACCCTGACCATAAGGCCAAGTGCACGACCCCAGGACTCCAGGGTAAGTCTGAGGGCCTACACCCTATTAATCGGAATTGAGTATAATTCATATGTGCTGTGTAAAAATAAAGTGCAACAAAGTGCTTTGGGGGTGCCAAAGTGGAAGACAATGGTTATCCTTCTGTCTGTATGAAAATGTCTCCGGTCCCAGTCAAAAGGCACAGACTAGGAGGCTTGGTTTGAAAAAATGTGCAAGGGTGCTCAGACCAAGGTGCCATACTTAAAACACAGTATGTTACCCCACAGTGAGTTTTTCTGGTACCCTTGGCTTGCCAATCCAGGAGCACAAGCAGAACAGGCTTTTCTCAGGCTTGTGAGAAGTGTGCAGTGAAATCAGAGTGAGAAATTTCAGTATAGAAAAGGTTCCTGTACAACTGTCTGCCGATTTAGCTTTAACAAACAACTTCCAGTTCTTGATCTAAGGTAATTTTTTTTTTCTAAGACCACAGAATGGCGTTGAAGGTCATGGATAAAAACAGAACCAGTCAGCAGTCTTTCCTCCTGGAGTTCAGTATTTCATTCTTACTTTCGTCTCATCCCAACATCATCGGATGCTGTGGCACAGCCTTCACCACCACCGACCACTTTGTCTTTGTCCAAGAACTGGCCCCTGTTGGTGATCTGTTCTCCTTGATTCTACCAAATGTAAGTACATTAAGATATAAGTAATTGCAAAAGTTGTTTTTCTTAGTTTTGGCTATTGAGTAGAGATAAAATGCCTGTCAATTTATTTTATGTTATCCGTATCCTTTGGGGATATTTAAATTCACTTCCTGTCCCAGAGATTCAACAGGAAGTGAGAGGAAACTCTATTGGTAGACACAAGAACACTTGTTCCCTTTAAAAAAAAAGCCAAGTGTGAATCTTCCAAACTCTAATGCCACGTACACACGACCATTTTTCATGTAAAGAAAAATTCAATTTTTTTAAAATGGTCGTGTGTAGGCTCCAGAGCATTTTTCTCAACGAGAAAAATGGGCATTAAAAATTTAGAACCTGCTCTATTTTTTCTTGTCGTTTTTCACGTCATCGTTTTTTCTCGTCATGAAAAACGGTTGTGTGTACACTTTAACGAGGGGGGGGAAACGCGCATGCTCAGAAGCAAGTTATGAGATGGGAAATTAGCATAATCAGCCCACAGGGTGGTGCCATCCGAATTGAACTTCCCCTTTATAGTGCCGTCGTACGTGTTGTACGTCACCACGCTTTGCTCGAGCATTTTTTATCACGATCGTGTGTATGCAAGGCAGGCTTGAGAGGAATCACGTCGAGAAAAACATAGTTTTTTTCCATGACATGAATAACAGTCGCGTGTATGCAGCATTATACAAAGTGATGGAAAATGGAAAATATTAATTAGTGGTCATTGGGATATTTTGAGAAGGTGAATCTCCTTAGGGAATATACTGTATAGGACAATATATAATCCCTGGTCTAAAACTAACCTAGCCTAAACAAAATATCACCTATACATTACACACTGTGTACTTTTAACTGTTTCTGTATAAACATTCTGCATTTTTTCCTATGTTCTACCCTACATCTAATACATTTCTTGTATTAAGAGAGGTATGGACTCCAGAGAGAGAGATATCATTTTGCCCCCCTGTACAAATCATTAGTAAGACCTCATCTGGAATATGCAGTTCAGTTTTGGGCCCCAGTTCTCAAAAAGGATATTGGGGAACTGGAGAAAGTGCAGAGAAGGACAACCAAACTGATAAGAGGCATGGAGGAGCTCAGCTATGAGGAAAGATTAGAGGAACTAAATTTACTCACTCTTGAGAAGAGGAGAATAAGGGGGGATATGATCAACATGTACAAATACATAAGGGGTCCATATAGTGAACCTGGTGTTGAGTTATTCACTTTAGGTCATCACAGAGGACAAGGGGGCCCTCTTTACATCTAGAGGAAAAGAGATTTAATCTCCAAATACGGAAAGATTTCTTCACAGTAAGAGCTGTGAAAATGTGGAATAGACTCCCTCCAGACGTGGTTCTGGCCAGCTCAATAGATTGCTTTAAAAAAGGCCTGGATTCTCTCCTAAATGTACATAATATAACTGGGTATAACATTTATAGGTAAAGTTGATTCAGGGGAAAAAGTTCCTTCCTGATCCGGATCAGGAAGGAACTTTTTCCCCTGCTGTAACAAATTGGATCATGCTCTGCTGGGGTTGTTTGCATTACTCTGGATCAGGGGTCTCCAAACATTCTAAACAAAGGGCCGGTATATTGTCCTTCAGACTCTTGGAGGGCCGGACTTTGGCCAGCGGGAGTAGAAATGTTCCTGGCATCATTTTCCTGGCATCATTGATACCATCTGGTATTAGGGGGAGGAATAGTGCCCCATTGCTGGTATCGTAGGGAGTAATAGTGCTCTATTTGTTGTGTCAGTGCTCCATTGTCGGTGTCAGATGGCAGAATAGTGTCTCGAATCAGTGGGAGTGATAGTGCCCCAAGGGCCGGATAAAGGCAATCAAAGGGCCACAGTTTGGAGACCACTGCTCTAGATGAACTGTGGGTATAGAATTGGGTATATGGGATTGTACGATATTTTTTATTTTATTTGTTTTTATGGTTGAACTATATGGACTTGAGTCTTTTTTCAACCTGACTAACTATGTAACTAACTATTGTATTTTGATTTTTTTTTAGGTGGGAATTCCAGAAGATGCAGTAAAGAGATGTACTGTGCAGATCTCCAGTGCTCTCGAATTCATAGCAGAGAAAGGACTAGTACATATGGATATGAAGCCAGAAAATATTTTAGTGTTTGACCGAGAGTGCCATTGCATCAAGCTCACAGACTTTGGCTTTGCTAGGATCAAAGGGACGGTGATTAGAACTAAAGTTGGCAGCATTTCCTTCATGGCCCCTGAAATGTGTACAACGACCATGTCTGACGGGTTAGCTATAGATGGCAGCCTTGATGTGTGGGCTTTTGGAGTACTCATCTACTGCCTACTTACAGGAGAGTCTCCATGGCAGGTGGCCATGACTGATGATAAGGAATATAAATGTTTTGTTGACTGGCAAAACAGTTTCAAGACGTATAGTCCTCCTGAAGCATGGAGCAAGGTTCCCACTGGGATACGAAGGATGTTCATTGATCTTTTGGCCATTGACTCTACTAAAAGAAGTCCAAGTGTGGAAGTCCTAAAATACATAAGTGAAAGCTGGAAAGAAGAGATCCCAGATTCAGCCACAAGGAATGAAGATGAGAATCCCATACAAAGCAGTTCCTCGGTACAACCAGGTGAATCCTTGCCAAAGGCTTCCAACCTGAACACCTCACAGAGCAGCGATTCCAACACATCAACTCTCAGCAACATGTCTTGCCTCTTGTCCACAGAGATTTCTGGATCTCAGACTGAGATGACTCCAGGGCCACAGAAGGACAACATGGCAGAGACACCAATCATGTTTGATGATAAATAAGTCCGAATGTATTGGCTGTTCAGATGTTTGTCTGAACACCGAATGCTTAGGGTCCTTGGTGTGGACAAATGTGACAGCTTTTTATTGTCAATGGTTACTAAGGTAAGTAGCAGGTGCTTGCACCAGCTTATGTGCTTACCAACTACCGACATCACTTGGCTTATTCACTTACATGGCCGGGAATATGTAAATAAACCAGAAATTACGTTTACAACTGTTATAATTGTATTGTATAGCAGACTTTTAAATTGTAAATTTTGTATATAATTGTATTCTATTTTGTATGCCTTGTCCATGTTTTGCTTGTTGCACACATCGCTAATAATGTTTTCATTACATGTTTGCATTCCTTCAAGTCCTGATTAGAATTAAGCCTACCTATGTTACGCCCCTTGTTACCATAAAGGAACATTTTTATATTTATGCGATTCCTGCGTAATCATGTGTATAAAAATCTTTAATTGCGCTGAATAAACAGAACCGTTATTTGAAAAGAGGCAGAGTGTATCATTTGTGTCTGTTCCCCACTGCAGTAGTTATTATTAACCACTCGCCGACCTGTTTATGCAGATATACTGGTCGGCTCTCCTGCGCGAACTGACGTACCTGTATGTCAGTCCGTAGAAGGAGTATAGCGGGCATGCGCACGCCCACCGTGCTCTGTGGGAGCATGCACCACAGACTCGATGTCTGCCGGTGGCCTGCGATCACCTTGTACACAGGCAAAATGGGGAACTGCCTATGTAAACAAGGCATTTCCCTGTTCTGACAGATGACTCGACAGAGATACATAGTTAGTCAGGTTGAAAAAAAACACAGGTCCATCAAGTTCAACCATAAGAAATAAAATAATAATAATAATAATAATAATATCATACAATCACATATACCCAATTCTATACCCACAGTTGATCCAGAGGAAGGCAAAAAAAAAACAGCAAAGCATGATCCAATTTGCTACAGCAGGGGAAAAAATTCCTTCCTGATCCCAGAGAGGCAATTGGATTTTGCCTGGATCAACTTTACCTATAAATCTTAGTATCCAGTTATATTCTGTACATTTAGAAAAGTATCCAGACCTTTCTTAAAGCACTTTAGTGAGCTGGCCAGAACCACCTCTGGAGGGAGTCTGTTCCACATTTTCACAGCTCTTACCGTGAAGAAACCTTTCCGTATTTGGAGATGAAACTAGACGTAAAGAGTGCCCCCTTCTCCTCAGTGTTGATTGTAAAGTGAATAACTCAACACCAAGTTCACTATATGAACCCCTTGTATATTTGTACATGTTGACTATATCCCCCCCTTAATCTCCTCTTCGCAAGAGAGAATAAATTCAGTTCCTCTAATCTTTCCTCATAGCTGAGCTCCTCCATGCCTCTTATCAGTTTGGTTGCCCTTCTCTGCACTTTCTCCAGTTCCCCGATATCCTTTTTGAGAACTGGAGCCCAAAACTGAACTGCATATTCCAGATGAGGTCTTATTAATGATTTGTACAGGGGGGCAAAATTATATCTCTGTCTCTGGAGTCCATACCTCTCTTATACAAGAAAGGACTTTGCTCGCTTTGGAAACCGCAGCTTGGCATTGCATGTTATTATTGAGCTTATGATCTACCAAAACCACCAGATCTTCTGTTCCCCCCCTACAGTTAGAACACGCTGAGGGAACACACTTAACCCCTTGAACCCCCTGATCCCCTCGATCGCCCCCTATTGTTAACCTCTTCCCTGCCAGTGTACATTAGTGCATTTTCATAGCACTAATCAATGTAATAATGTCACTGGTCTCCCAAAAGTGTAATTTGGGGTCAGATTTGTCCGCCGCAATGTCTCAGTCTCACTAAAAAAACACAGATCGCCACCATTACCAGTAAACTAAGCTGATAAATCAATTCCTGTTTTATATATTTTTTGGGATATGTATTATAGCAGAAAGTTAAAACATTTTTTTTTAAATTGTCACAATTTTTTTGTTTATAGTGCAAAAAATAAAAACCGCAGAGGTGATCAAATACCACCAAATTAAAGCTCTATTTGTGGGTAAAAAAGGACGTCAATTTTGTTTGGGTGCCACGTCGCACAACCGCGCAATTTATCAGTTAAAACGATGCAGTGCCGTATCGCAAAAAATGGCCTGGTCATTAAGGGAGCAAATCCTTCCGGGGGTGAAGTGGTTCATTTGGAACCACTAATCAATATGAGGATATGGGTTGCCTATCTATAACATTTCAAGAACACATCACTTTCTAATTATGGCCATATTGGGCAATGGTGTCACCTATATCCCCGCCAATTCATTTATATAGCTGATGACTGCTCAGGGAGCTGATGTTCAATTTTGTGTACTGTCACTTTTCTATGAGTCGGTGGGGGGCAGGCATCATGATTGACAATGGATTTAAAATGAGGAACATTTTTTGTGATTTTATGTTTTAATAAGAAATGTATCAAACATTTGAGTGTCTATTTCTATGTGACTTTTTTCGAGTAATAAATAGGGTACTTTGTACCCCATATTAATGCACGTGGGGGTTGGTATCTCGTCACTTTTATTATGAAAGAGGCTTTAAGATTCCAATAAGCCACCTTCCTCAAGTTCCTCACAACCACCGGCCAGGGTTGTATGTGTAGCAGGGTATCGCCCTTTTCGATGTGATATAAAAGATTACCATTGCTGATCGTGAAGGATCTCAGCTCCCTCTTGTGGCCGAGATGGGTTAGAGCCACCTGTTGTTTACATTTTGTTCTGGTACCGCAGAGAATGTTGGGGGATTGAGTTCAGAGGAGAAGAGACTCCATTTGCCCTGGCCTGTAATAAACTACATTACCCAGAGAGCAGCTGTACAACCCCAAGATGCTTTGCCTTCCCCGCCCCCTGCTAGGGGAAGTGATTTAAGGGAGAGGACGTGTTTGGCACGCTCTCTCTGGACCGCCTCTTCAACCCAGGAGGACACGGACAGGAGTGTCTCCACAGAGAGTAGGCCGCAACTGAGGCCTACATGCGCCCGGGCGGAGCGGCTTTGAGAAGAAGAGACGGAGCCTCTGCCGGAGTGATCGGACGAGTTCCCAGTGTAGCGCTACCCCCGAATAAGCCACTGATTAGATTTGGGATTGGCGTGTTTAAGTTACCTCTATTCTGTGTCCAGGACCGTTGGTTGCGTTTTCAGATGCTTTATTTTCCCGGTCAAACACAACCAACATGTAAAACTTTAGGTAGACAGGATAGGTTGGTGATGGTAGAGCAACTTCACAGTATCAGTCTATGGATAGTAAAGGCAGTCCTGCCTTCTGTGATTACATTCGTCCGCGTCGCCACTCCCACCGGAGTGGGTAAAGTGCCCCTGGATAGACCTCTATCACAGGCCTGGCACCCAAAGCGCCACTTAAAGCCTCTGGGAGGAACAAGTCTCTGCCACCGACTTGGCTCTGATTAAATTAAGACGTTGGATGAGACCTCTGCCACAGGCCCAGTGCTGAAATTGTGAACAACAGAGCGAATCCTCCCAGTATGTCTTTTGGGGTCACCGACTGACAGTTTAAAGACAACCTGTCAGTGACCCAGATCCCCAATGGTTCGCTACAGTCCTGTTGGATCACCTGCCTCCGGGCTCCCCTCAGACCGATCCCCCACCGAACAGCACCCAGCTTGGGATCTTCTTAATAGAGATGGGGACCCAGCAAGTCACTGGGGCCCCTTGGCAGCATACGTTGCTCCGGGCCATGAGAGCCCAGAGCCAGGAACTCTGCGTAGCACGCGACCCCGGCCAGGTAGGCCATAGTGGTGGGGCCCGTGACGTGCGCACACCCCAAAGGTGGGTGCCGCACCCGGAACCAGGAACCCGTGACAGAAATACCCCTCCCCAGCATGCCCCGCGAGGGAAAACTCCTCCAATTGGCTGCTAGGAAGAAGCGGCTCCGCCTGGACCCCTCTGGCGCCACCTGCCGCCCAGAGATGAGACTGCATCCCTGGAGCACAGACTGACCCACAGAACAATCCAGATTTGGCGACAGCCAAATTTAACAAAATCACAGAATGAGAGCAACATAACTCTCTCATTCTCCCACTAAATTTAAATTTAGCACCTGTACAAAAGTACACAGGCGCTACACACTCCCCCCACTTGAAATGATACTGTCCCCAGTGTCCTAAGACATTCAAGCCTGAATGCCAGCCTGATATCTGCTAAAAACAGTAAAGGAACTTCTGTTAAAAAAAAAAAAAAAAACAGTAAAGGAAAGTAGGAAAAAGGAGAAAACATTTGCATAATCTTAAATTTACAAATACTGGTGTCCTTTAACACGGTGACAACTATGACATTACACAACATTATCACATACATATCCCTATCTATCTAGGCTGTCTATTTTCCGACAGTGTTGATAGTAGGTGGGTCCTATAACCTGCATAGGAAATATAAAAAAGAACATACACACAAAAATATATATACTCTAAGATATTAATAAAGTCTACTATGTACAAATCTCCAAGGTCAGAATTGAAACTGCACACTCGGGCCCGAGTGCGAAATTTCCCTTCCTCCCAGGGAGTTTAACCTTAAGTGCTGAGCATGATAAAAAAATAATTTTTACCCTGTTGCAAGAAATAGAACACAATTAGCCAGATTCAGGTAGGGCAGCGTAACTTTGTGCGGGCGTAGCGTATGGTATTTATGCTACGCCGCCGCAAGTTAGAGAGGCAAGTGCTGTATTCACAAAGCACTTGGGTCCTAAGTTACGGCGGCGTATCGTAAATGGGCCAGCGTAAGCGTGCCTAATTTAAATGAGGAAGAGGTGGGCGTGTTTTAGGGAAATTAAGCATGACCCCACGTAAATTACGTTATCAACGAACGGCGCATGCGCCGTCCGTGGACGTATCCCAGTGCGCATGCGTCGGATAGAATGCCTAAGATACGTCGAACACTGCCTACGACGTGAACGTAACTTATGCACAGCCCTATTCGCGTACGACTTGCGCAAATGACGTAAAAAGATAGGCTTGTTCCGACATCCATACCTTGCATGGGCTGCTCCACCTAGGGAGCAGCTTTATCTTTATCCTGGCGTATCTCTTACGTAAACGGCGTAACTAATTGCGATGGGCGCACGTACGTTCGTGAATCGGCGTATCTTGCTCATTTGCATATTCGACGCGGAAAACAACGGAAGCGCCACCTAGTGGCCAGCCTAAATATGCACCCTAAGATACAACGGCGTACGAGACTTACGCCGCTCGTATCTTAGCCTAATTTAAGCGTATCTGGTTTCCAGAATACGCTTAAATTTACGACGGCGTAGATTCAGAGTTACGCCGCCGTAACTCTCTCTGAATCTAGCTAAGCATATATACATTTCTGTCCTGCAAGAAACGTTGCAGAACACTGCCCCTAGCGGTCAGTGCGCTGGTATCACATGGCAGTTCAGGTTCAGTGTAAAAGCTGTAGCAGCAAGAGGGAAATAAAAAATAAAACATTTCCTTTGCTGAGTCCTCTTTCAATGCTGCAAAGAAGTTGGCAAGGTCCCCCTCTAACTGGCTGAACCCAACCCCCCGAAGTTCTTCACATGAGCTGTAATGTGGATCCGGAGAGGCAGGGGGGAAAGGTGAAAAACAAAAACACAAACTTGAGTGGGGGCGAGAACCCTTGTCCAGTACTTCTTCAAAAGGAATGGGCCAGATAAAACAGACATGCAGCTTATTTATAAAAGCGCGGGTCTGGCAAAATGATAATGTCACAATCTACCGTCGTAGAAGTGACCGAAAATACCTGGTCTTCTCTTCTAGGAGACTTAAGCACAACCCGGTCACTATAGATGTGCCGGCCCTAGCTCCACTCTTGGTGACAGCGTTCAAACTGGGGGTTCAAATAAGCCAAGTTCAGGTCCGCACCTGTGATGATGCGGGGTATCTTTAGATGTGCCCAAATGGCTTTGTGGCACCATGCCTCCCGCTCTTGATCTATTTGGTACAAGAGGGAAGACGGCACGTAGGGGTACTCATACCCATGACTGGCAGCAATATTCTGTATTACCAGGCACTGCAGCCTGGCTAATCTGGGCAATGTGCGTGGGTCTCCGCGTCCCAGCAGCACTATAGCGTCCGGTGCCCTTTTCAGAGCGGGCACGACAAGGGGCATGGGGGCAGTGAGAGAAGGTACAGGAACAGACTCACCATCTCCCCAGGTCAGCTGCGGGACGTCCTGGGACGATAGCTGGGACCCACGCGATGCGCTCCGGCCGGAGCGTTTTTTCCTCTGGGTTTTGTAGGAGGTACGGAATCCTCCGAACTCCTGTTGCTCCGGGAACCTCGGTTCAAACATATGATCATGGAGGTCACCATTATCGGAGAGAGAATCAAAGTCCGAGGAGTTCAATTCTTCCGCTGGCAGGTAACCGCAGGGTTTGGATGTAGAGTCTCTTGGCCAATCCGGCCAGGAGCGGCAGGGAGGTAGGCCTCGACCACGGCTGCGAGAGGTTTGAGCCGGGCCTTCTCCTAAAGAGGCATGCCAGACGGAGACCGCGGTAGAAGTGGTGGTCTCTGATGTGGTTTCGGCCTGTGTGCTGGTCACGTCGGTTGGGTCATCTTCCTGGTCTTGTTCAGTCATAGGGCTTACCTCCGGGGAGCGAGATGGTGAGGTAGCAGTTCGGAGAGTCAGGGTTGATGAGACAGAGATGACCTCAACGTTTGGAGCCTCCGGCTCCACGATTCCCACTGACGGGGAGGGCTGTGGCCATATGGCTTCTTCCTCCGCTGTGACGACTCCGGTCAGGTAGTTCACCCGGTACTCCCAAGGAGCTCTGGCGGGTGGTTTTACAGTGAACAGGTAGGCCCGGCATTTCTGGCACCGAGCGAACGGCTGGATCCGGACCGATAGCTCCTCGCAACGAGGGCAGGACAGGGCCAAAGTCTCCGATCCTCCGCTTGACAACAAAACAAATTGTCCCTCGGTGGACATCCGAATGCCCGTGTCAGTCACAGGCACTCCAGGCGAGGCAAGCATGCTGGAGACTCCCAGTGAAGTAGCAGGGGGTCTCAATCGCTGGGAAAGAGCATGCGGTATCGAAACAGCAGACATCACGCACATGGTCTCTCCTCTCTCTGGTGGGCATTGGTCTGCTGAATTGGCGCAAAGACTCTGCTATACGTCTCACGCAGGGGTGGGTGACTCCTCCCACTTGGAAACTTGCCTGGACACATTGCTGGTGCATGCTCTGCTGCACGTACACCCAGGCTTTAGCTGCTTGAGGTTAACTCCCACGATGCCAGACAGTTCAACACACGACACTCTTTGCTCTCAGTAAATCTTTTACTCACGATTTCTGTTGCCAGAGGTAACAGCCGAATCCCGGACGAGCCCCCACGTGTAGCGCTACCCCTGAAAGAGCCGCTGATTAGATTTGGGATCGGCGTGTTTAAGTTACCTCTATTCTGTGTCTATGGGTGATGGTAGTGCTGAGAGCAATAACAGAAAGTCCAGGACCGTTGGTTGCGTTTTCAGATGCTTTATTTTCCCGGTCAAACACGACCAACATGTAAAACTTGAGGTAGACAGGATAGGTTGGTGAAGGTAGAGCAACTTTACAGTATCAGGCTATTGATGGAGGAGACGTGCTGACGTGTGGCGTTACGGTCCTGTGTGGACGGGCGTTCGTGAGAGCCGGCCGGCTTTATCTTTTTATCCCATGCTTTTATGAAGATCCTTTCTTGTAAGTGCAATTTATTTTATTAAATCTATGTTATCCTACGGTACATCACTATGTGAGCCTTGTTTTTTCTGGGTCTATACTGGCACTCCCACATACCATGGAGGATTCCATATACCGGTGTTTGTTGCAGTTCCATCACAAGGCCCGGGCTGGGGTTTACAGCCGCAAGCTATTAATGCTTGCCATCTGGTAAGGTTGCATTTCTTACGGTGATCCATATCGGTGGTGGTTTATCAGCACATGAGTCACTTTGGAAATATTATATACACCCTCAATAGGATTAATTTGACCTATTGAACTTTTTATTGCATCTATCAATATTTTTTTTTGATTCATTTCATTGGATATTGTAATTTTTTTTTATTTTTTTCATCTTTTTCACTTATTTGAATTTTATAGCGCAACTACATATTCTTACTATGCATAGTAAAGGCAGTCCTGCCCTCTGTGATTACATTCATCCGCGTCGCCACTCCCGCCGGAGTGGGTAAAGCGCCCCTGGACAGACCTCTCTCACAGGCCTGGCAGCCAGAGCGCCACTTAAAGCCTCTGGGAGGAACAAGTCTCCTCCACCGACTTGGCTCTGATTAAATTAAGACGTTGGATGAGACCACTGCCACAGGCCCAGTGCTGAAATTATGAACAACAGAGCAAATCCTCCCAGTATGTCTTTTGGGGTCACCGACTGACAGTTTAAAGAGACAACCTGTCAGTGTCCGGTCACCCAGATACCCGATGGTTCGCTACAGTCCTGTTGGATCACCTGCCTCCGGGCTCCCCTCAGACCGATCCCCCACCGAACAGCACCCAGCTTGGGATCTTCTCAATAGAGATGGGGACCCAACAAGTCACTGGGGCACCTTGGCAGCATACGTTGCTCTGGGCCATGAGAGCCCAGACCTAGGAACTACGCGTAGCACGCGACCCCGGCCAGGTAGGCCATAGTGGTGGGGCCCGCACCCGGAACCCGCAAAGAACCCCGGAGTACGGCCTCCGCCACAGAAATACCCCTCCCCAGTATGCCCTGCGAGGGAAAACTCCTCCAATTGGCTGCTGGGAAGAAGCGGCTCCGCCTGGACCCCTCTGGCGCCACCTGCCGCTCAGAGATGAGACTGCATCCCTGGAGCGCAGACTGACCCACAGAACAATCCAGATTTGGCGACAGCCAAATTTAACAAAATCACAGAATGAGAGCAACATAACTCTCTCATTCTCCCACTAAATTTAAATATAGCACCTGTACGAAAGTACACAGGCGCTACACCAGTATCCCTGCAACCTGTCTGAGAACCGAAGACTGCCGACTAACAGGACTGTGGCTGACGATCGGGGACAGAGTCCCGCAGAAGGACAAGGCCTAAACCGGTTGGGTGAGACGGGCACTTGCCCGAGAGTACTGATTGTCTTGCGGAAGGGCGGATTGCTGATATCCATCTTTGCGGTTTGACTATTCAGGAAACTTTCATCAGTTTACTATTTCCCTTTTGGATTATAAATTGCCAACGCACAAGTGCACAAACTATTAGTATAAAATTGTATTGAAGCTTGGCCTGGGACGCCACGTCATACTGATTAGCTATAGTTATAGTCTATAGTTATAGTGTAATTGGTTCTATTATATTGTATAGTATTGTAGAGAGACGGAGAGCTGGGTGAGGCTTGGCAAGAGGGCGTTTCAATGTGTATGTTTTGTTGAAGAAGTCCCCCTTGCTGTGTGCTTACACAGGTCTGTGTGACATTGTAGTCTAGCTCACACGTAAGCCTTATTATTGTCACTGATACTACAGGGATCTGCAAATAGTGTATAGTGTAAAGCATTACTTTGGTTATCTTGAAGTCTGTGTGCAGCCTATCTTTCATACTGCAGGATCCCTTCCATTTAAGGTAACCTCTTTTATTTGCATAATCTGTTGTAGTGTAACAGGATATTTTGTTACCCCACAAGTTACTGCGGTCCACAACTCCCATATTACCAGGTGTGTCAAGGGAGGGTTTTGAGCCACTTTAGGAGCCCTTTCACACTGGTGCGTTTTTGCGTCGTTTTTGCTGCGTATTCGCGGTAAAAATAGCGCTATTAAAACGCTCATAAAACGCTCCCCATGCATCTCAATGGACCCTTTCACACTGAGGCGTTGGGCTGGAGGAGCGTTGAGAAAAGTCCTGCAAGCAGCATCTTTGGAGCAGCTTTTGAGCCCTGAAAAAAAACGCTCCAAAAACGCCCCTCTCCATTGAAATGAATTGAAAACGCTGTAAAAACGCTGTAAAATAGCGGTGTTTTACCGCTCCGCTATAGGCGTTTCCAGTGTGAAAGGGCTCCAAGGCCCCTTTCACATTGGACCGGGAGCCGCGGTGGCGGTATATCGCTGCTAAAAATAGCGGCGCTATACCGCGGGGATTGCCGCGGGAATCGGCCGCTAGCGGTGCGGTATTAACCCCCGCTAGCGGCCGATAAAGGGTTAATACCGCCGCGGTTTCCCATTGTTTTAAATGGGAAGGAGCGGTATACATGCCGCTCCTCTCACCGCTCCAAAGATGCTGCTGACAGGAGATTTTTTTGTCTCCCGCCAGCGCATCGCCTCAGTGTCAAAGCCCTCCGGCTTTCAAATTGAGGTAGCTTGGCTGGAGTTTTTCAGGAGGTATAGCAGCGCTACTTTTAGCGCTGTACCGCCTGAAAAACTCCTCAGTGTGAAAGGGGCCTTAGGGAGCCACTTAAGGGGTTGATCACAGAGCGTAGACCCAAAACAAACCAGCAGCTCCTCCGGGGGTAGTGCTACATATGGATGAGGACCTTGCCCTCATCAATATGGAGGCCAGATTTCTCTTATAAGAGTCGCGTTACCCCCTAGAGGGCCGCTGTATAAATTTTCGGGTCCTGCCGTTACCCCCCCTTTCACCGTCCCAGTGCTGAGAGTCTATGATAAGAAATGTCAGACAGATGTGAGCGCCAATCACTTAGTCTTTCTTCCAATGCTTTAATAAACGAACTTGCAGTAGTAGAGGGATGGAGGGTTAGGGGAGATTCAGATACCTTATTGCAGATCACTGAAGAATTTCTTGGATCCAGAAGACAAACAGCTTTCTGTCAGCGGATCTTTTTAACATGTATTTTATCAAATTTTCTACCTGCGTTTTGGTGTGCATTGCGCAAACACAAGCAAAATGCATGATATGCTTGCGGTGCCATTAATTGTTAATGACATCCCAGAAGTGGCCAGCAAATGTGCGGTTTGCCAAAATACACAGAAAAAGCAAATCAAAATGCACATTAACCACTTAAGGACCGCCTAACACCGATATACGTCGGCAGAATGGCACCGCTGGGCACAATCACGTACCTGTACGTGACTGTATAAAGCCCAGCGGTGGGTCGCAGGCGCGCACCCGCGGCCCGGTCTGAAGCTCCGGGGCCGCGGGACTCGCAGATCCGATCGCCGCTAGAGTCCCGCGATCGGTCCCCAAAGCTGAAGAACGGGGAGAGGCGTGTGTAAACGCAGCTTCCCCGTTCTTCACTGTGGCGCTGTCATCGATTGTGTGCTCCCTTATATAGGGACGCACAATCAATGATGTCAGACCTACAGCCACACCCCCCTACAGTTGTAAACACACATGAGGTCACACTTAACCCCTTCAGCGCCCCCTTGTGGTTAACTCCCAATTTGCAAAAGTCATTTTCATATTAAACAATGCATTTTAAATGCATTTTTTGCTGTGAAAATGACAATGGTCCCAAAAATGTGTCAAAATTGTCCGAAGTGTCCGCCATAATGTCGCAGTCACGAAAAAAAATCGCTGATCGCCGCCATTAGTAGTAAAAAAATGTTTTTTTTATGAAAATGCAATAAAACTATCCCCTATTTTGTAAACGCTATAAATTTTGCGCAAACCAACCAATAAACGCGTATTGCTATTTTTTTTACCAAAAATAGGTAGAAGAATACGTATCGGCCTAAACTGATTATATGTTTTTGGGGAATATTATAGCAAAAAGTAAAAAATATGTAATTTCTTTCAAAATTGTCGCTCTATTTTTGTTTATAGCGCAAAAAACTAAAACCGTAGAGGTGAGCAAATACCACCAAAAGAAAGTTCTATTTGTGGGGAAAAAGGGACGTCAATTTTGTTTGGGAGCCACGTCGCACGACCGCGCAATTGTCAGTTAAAGCGACGCAGTGCCGAATCGCAAAAACTGTCCGGGTCCTTTAGCTGCCTAAAAGTCCGGGTCTTAAGTGGTTAAAGAATGTGCCGAAGTGTGTGTTAAAAAAAAAATCTTCTGTTGGTCAGTGCTTATTGCGTAATTTTTCGCTCTTTTTAACTTTTGGTTTCACTTTTAATACTCGGCTGCTCTGTAATCACAGAGGTGTATCAGGAGATCACAGGCCGCCCCTCCCCCTTCTACTCAGATCTCAGAGGAAAAACTTCTCTTCTCCTTCTGAGAACAAATGTTCTCCTCTTCGTAAACAGGGAGCCAGAGGAGACATTTTTTCTTCTGAGAACTGAGATCCGGTAAATTATCAATGTTTGATAAACGTACACCTAAGATAGTTTATTCATCCTGGTGGGCGGATTAGTCGTTTTTTGTTTGTTTTGTTTTTTGTTTGTTTTTTGCTGTAGAGGAACCAATGAATGGGAGGATCAATTACCATAACCATCGATTCAGGGGTGGGGCTGGGATAGCCACCTCTAGAGTAATTAGGCCAATTTAGTTCAATGGCCTTTCAGGTTGGAGGGTTCAGCTTCATGGACACACTGGGAGGAACAGTTGAGGTGTCAACCAAGCTTTTTTTTTTAGCTGTTGAAGGGCTTTTTTGGGGGGTTTCTGGACAAGGATTTTTTTTTTTCGATTAGGCCTAACCTCTCCAGTGCTTTATCAGGCACTTGAACCTTTTACTTACCTTTTAGACCGCATACCCTTTCAGTGCTTGGGGTCATGTGCAGCCAACAGGCTTACCCTTCATTTACCCTGAACCATGATAACGCCCAAGAGGGGTTCGAGGATTACTACCAATCTTTCCGGGACTTTTTCTCCCCAGCTATGAGGACAGATGATGGGGATCTGGAGGAGCACCGGACTCAGGTCTTGGCTTGGAACCACGCTCCTCAGCTGGAGCCCCCTGGTCACCTCAATCTCTGTACACCTCCAAATGATCAACTAAATATGGAAACCCCTTCCATGGTGGAGAGCTGGATTATCGAGCCGAGTGCAGACTCTGATGGATCGGTAGAGGAGGAGAGTCACCCAGTTCTTCAGTATTACCCCCATGATTGGACTCCAGCCTTCTGGCCAGAGAGCCCCGATTCTTCCAGCCAGACCCATGAAAGTGAGAAACATTTTGGAGCCTGGAACGATCTGACGCCGCCCAACCAGAGTCCCAACATGCCAATAGAGACTGTGGTAGCTAACGTGGAGAGTAGCCGCTGCAGCAGCGCAACCACCCAAGAGGTGACCAAAGAGAGCGACTCACTCGCCAGCCAGACCGTGGTATCTAATGTGGAGAGTAGCTGCTGCAGCAGCGCAACCACCCAAGAGAGCGACTCACTCACCAGCCAGACTGTGAGCGGAATGGGGACCCAGGAGAAGACTTTGTCTGATATCTTGGAGGACGTGCTGGTGAGTGACCATGTGTGTAGCTTCTAGCCTTGGCTTGCGATCAACTAGATTGCCAAAGTCTCAAATTTTTTTTCTTTAGCTGGCCTTGAAGGTCTTTCTAATCCATAGGAATTTCTTCTATCGCCACCTGGTGCTGTAACTATCCAGGTGCATACAAGAACCAATGAGAGCCTTCTCTAGATTCAATATTTTATATTGCTGACTTAGATCAAGTCTATGTATCAGGAAAGTCAGAAATCCTTTTCTGCATACTAGTTACCTGGCTGTGACCTCAAACACTGAAAATAGATCAACGTGACAGCCAGGCAACTAGCATTTTAAGAAGGCATGGCACAATAATGGATAAATGGATCAAAATTGATAACTGTGTGTGTTTGTTTTTCTTGTTTGTAGTGGGTTTTATATATATATATATATATATATATATATATATATATATATATATATATATATATATATATATATATATATATATATATATATATATATATATATATATAATCGTCTACAAAATAAGGGATATTTTTATGGCATTTAATTTTTTTTTTTACTAGTAATGGCGGCGATCAGTGTGTTTTTTGTTTTTTGTTTTTTGTTTTGTTTTTTATTTCGTTTTCGTTTCGAAAATTCGTATGAATTTCCGAAAATTTGTGCATTCAGGAAGCATCCGAAATTTGAATTCCTATTCTTACGAATTTTATCCAAAATTTCGTGGACGAATTTTTGTTTCGGGAGTGGGAGACTGCTCAGACTGGTACTGGTAGTCGATGGGAGATTCAGAATTGGGGAAAAAATAAGAATGTTCGTTGATATCGTTTTTATTCTCATAATAATTACGATTATTCATTATGATGAAGTTAAAAACCCAGGAAGTCGGCACAGCACAGGGACGGTGGGAGCCCCTCATAACGAATGTTCATAATTGTTACGTAAAGTTACGAAACTTTCATATTTCGTTCAAATTGAATTAACGGGCTACTACAAACCCAGGGGTTCAACACAGGGATGATGGGAGCCCCTCATAATGAGCACAGCTGGGGTACAGCCGCAGGAGGAAGTTGGCACAAGATGGTGGGAGCCCCTCATAATGAGCACAGCTGGGGTACAGCCCCAGGAGGAAGTCGGCACAGGGATGGTGGGAGCCCCTCATAATGAGCACAGCTGGGGGTACAGCCCCAGGAGGAAGTCGGCACAGGGATGGTGGGAGCCCCTCATAATGAGCACAGCTGGGGTACAGCCCCAGGAGGAAGTTGGCACAGGGATGGTGGGAGCCCCTCATAATGAACACAGCTGGGGTACAGCCCCAGGAGGAAGTCGGCACAGGGATGGTGGGAGCCCCTCATAATGAGCACAGCTGGGGTACAGCCCTAGGAGGAAGTCGGCACAGGGATGGTGAGAGACCCTCATAATGAGCACAGCTGGGGGTACAGCCCCAGGAGGAAGTCGGCACAGGGATGGTGGGAGCCCCTCATAATGAGCACAGCTGGGGGTACAGCCCCAGGAGGAAGTCGGCACAGGGATGGTGAGAGACCCTCATAATTAGCACAGCTGGGGGTACAGCCCCAGGAGGAAGTCGGCACAGGGATGGTGGGAGCCCCTCATAATGAGCACAGCTGGGGTACAGCCCTAGGAGGAAGTCGGCACAGGGATGGTGGGAGCCCCTCATAATGAGCACAGCAGGGGTACAGCCCCAGGAGGAAATTGGGGTATTTCGTACGAAACAAATCCAAATTGAATTTCGGACACGAGTTCCGAATTTTCGTCTAATATGAAACAAAACAAATTTATTGACGGCGCACGTGTCTAGCGATCAGTGCTATAACAATGCACTGATTACTGTGTAAATGGCACTGGCAGGGAAGGGGTTAACCACTAGGGGGTGAGGCAGGGGGTTAAGTGTGTCCTAGGGAGTGATTCTAACTGTATGGGGGCTGGACTACGAGTGACGCAACACTGATCACTGCTCCCGATGACAGGGAGCAGTAGATCGGTGTCCTGTCACTAGGCAGAACACGGAAATGCCTTGTTTACATAGGCATCCCCCCCCGTTCTGCAGCTCTGTGACACAATGGCGGAACATCGGGTCCCGCGGGCATGGACCACCGTACAGGTATGTTGCTTTGCGCAGCCGTCCCATTCTGCCAACGTATATATGTACAGCCGACGGTCAGCAAACGGTTAATGATGGACCTGCGGCTATAGGAGACATCTGCAGAAGCCAGAGCTTTAGGCCCCTTTCACACCTACGGAACGTATGTCCGCTTTTTCATCCATCCATTTACGGATGAAAAAGGCACATTCGTTGACAGAGGCGGCTCTAAGCTTTGTAAGGCCTTAGGCAAAACTTGACATGGGGCCCCACTTACACCCATAATGGGAAAAATAATTCAAGGACAAGGGCCTCTTCTTCACAACCCTGGCTGGTGCTTGTGGGGGTCTGCGGGCAGGGGGGCTTATGGGAATCTGGAAGCCCCCTTTAACAAGGTGGCCCCCAGATCCTGCTCTTAATTAACTAAGGGGTGATGTCACCTGCTGAACCCGCCCCCTTGTGATGTCACTGACTCAGGGCATGCTGGGTCATTGACGTCACAAGGGGTGGTGTCACTGATATTCACTGGTTGTTAGGGACGCTGTCGGCGCCACTCCTGAGTCAGGGCTGCCTGAGCACAGCAGCGTTAAAGTCCCCTGTCCCTCAAATGCATTGGGTAAGTTAGGGGGCTGCGAGGGCCCTGTGAATATGAGGCCTTAGGCGACCGCCTAATTAAAGAGCCGCCTCTGTTCATTGATCCCTATGAGATCCGCTGACACCCGATCTCATCTGGGTCCGCAATCCTCCGATTCTGCAGATGGAGTAAAACCCTATTTTTTTCCATCCGTCTGTGGATCGGGTGAACACGGACAGATGGTCCTTGTTCATCCGATTTGCCCCCCCCCCCATAGGGGAGAGCAGATACTCGACAGGGTGGTCCCTGCACAGTATGCGGGGACCGCCCTGTCATCCGCCGGCTCAGCAGGGATCAATGGAGCAATCCCCGCTGTGCAAGCGGAGGTTTACGGGGCGGATCATCACGGATCCGTCCCATGTGAAAGGGCCCTTACACGTGAGGCCACTGATCATGGTTTGTAGGCTCAAATGCACCCATTGTGGGGAAGAAAAATGGTTAGGGTGCCCCCATATATGAGCAGCAGTAAAAGCCTAATATGGGGGAGGGGGAAATAACTAAATTGCTTTTTTTTATTTTTAGGAAATGCTCAGTGAGACGGAAATGGAGAAGTTTGCTAAGGACTTGAAGCAGAAGCGTTTTGATATGGGGTTTTCACAAGCAGATGTTTGCTTTGCGGTGAAAGTTTTGTACGGTAAGCACTTAAACCCCCCCCTCCCCCTTTTTTCTTCTTCTATGTAAATTGTTTGGGTTTTGCATCTCTTTGAGTGTCCTAAATTTCCCATTGCAAAGCCGACACTATCTATGTGATGGGAAGTGCACTAAGTGCTACGTTTTTGGGTTTCTCAGTTTGGATGTTGAGGCTCATGAAGTCTAGATACAAAAGTAACCTTTGGGCCCTTTCTCATGGGCGTTCTGATCAAGTCTGCATGAAAAACTGACAGGTGGACCCAGTGGCGTAGCGTGGGTTGTCAGCGCCTGGGGCGAGGCAAGTAATTTGCGCCCCCCCGATCCATAGACTTGCCTATTTTCAGCTAGCTCCAGTCTGGTCATATGTTCCTCTGTGTGAGACAGCAGTGGCTGTAGGGAAGAGGAGAGCCGGTGTATTGTCACAGTTTGCTGCCTATCCTAGAATGCTCCGGAAGTCACGTGGTGGCCAACTGCGCATGCGTTCCAAACGCAAATGCGATGCGTTCCAATGGATTCACGACAATGCACACCAGTGAAACCTCGGTCGGCATCCAGGCTCGTTCCTTAACATCCCCGTGGATTGGAGGATGTTAAAAAAAGAGCCAGGAGGCCGAGCGAGCCGTCCGAGCGAAGGGAGTACGTGAGGCCGACTGGCCACTTTCCTCTAAATCCACGTCGCCCTGAATGCCGGGTTCGCTGGTGTGTACTGTCGAAAATCCATTGGAACGCATCGCACTTGTGTTTGGAACGCATCGCGCATGTGCAGTTGGCCGCCACGTGACTTCCGCAGCATTCTAGGATAGGCAGCAGACTGTGACACTACACCGGCTTGATAATGACTGGTGAAGCCTGGAGAGGTGACCTCATGCATATGTTGCTATGTCCCATCTGTTGTTGGCGCTCCCTCCTCTCCACACTCGTGACAGCGCCCCTCTAAATTTTGTGCCCGGGGCGGTGGTCCCCCTTGCCCTTGCACCCCCCCACGCTACGCCACTGGGTGGACCTGAATTGGAAGGTCAACCCATGCAGCATTATGGACTGGCTGATGGAACCAGGACTTGTGTTTTACAGGTGCCTATCTTCAGGTCTGGGGGGAAAAAAACAACTACCGTATATACTCGAGTATAAGCCAAGTTTTCAGCACTTTTTTTTTGTGCTGAAAATGCCCCCCTCGGCTTATACTCGAGTCACCTTTTTGCGCCTGATCTCCTGGATTATTGGGGCCCGGGGAACCTACAGCCGGGGAGGAGCGATATTTATTTATTTTATTTATATATATATATATATATATATAGCTTTTTTTTTTCTCAGAAAATAGGTGCAGGAACTCAACCACGACTCCGTTCAGATTTCAAAAACAGTAGAATGGTCTTAAAGGGGCATTAAATACCAGGACTGCATTGCATACAGAGTGTAGAGTTCGGGGGGTTACACACAGTGGGCCAAATTCTCAAAAAAGCTGCCTAACTTAACTTTCAGCAGTTAAGTTACACAGGTGTTAAATTTCTACCTAAGTGCCCGATCCACAAAGCACTTACCTAGAAATTACACGCCGTGTAACCTAAGTGCCTCCGTCGCAAGGCGGTCGTCTGCTCGAGGGGGCGATTCCTATTCAAATGAGGCGCGCTCCCGCGCCGGACGTTCGGCGCATGCGTGTGACGTCATTTTTCCCGACGTGCATCGCGCGAACGTACTTTACGCCGGGCTTTGTGGATCGCGACTGGACAATAAAGTTGCGTCGGGTAAAAAAAAAAATACGCGCCGGGAAAAAAAATTCTAAATTTTAAAAAAAACGCGGCGATCGAAAAAAAGGTTTGTTTTTACAAAGTCTAAACAGTTTAGGCCTTGTAAAAGCATCCCTAATTTTACGTATGCAAAACGTAACTTACGCAGAAAACACAAAGCTAAAAAGCTTTGTGGATCTGCTTAAGTCCTCATTTGCATACGCAAAGCTGCATTTCGACTCGAAATGCCCCCAGCGGCGGATGCGGTACTGCATCCTAAGATCCAACAGTGTAAGTCTATTACAGATGTCGGATCTTCTGACTATCTTTGGAAAAATCCTTCTGAGGATCGTTTCCAAAGATAGCCACAGGGATACGCAGGCTGAACAGCAGTTCCGCCTGCGTATCTCCTTTGAAGATTTGGCCCAGATTGCAGAGCTGTCACTTGTACACACAGAAACCAGACTTCTGTGTTTACAGGCGATTGTGGTGAACAGGCACCAAAGGGTCTGAGCCAAAGGTGGTGGAACTCAGTTCCCCCAAGTTCCCCCTGGAAAAAAAGCTAAGGGTGCCCATTTTGAATCCTGGCTTTGGGACCACGTTGGTCCGGGGTTATGGCTTTTTTTTTTTTTTTGCTGGGCCCAGTTGACTGGCTGGGGCCTGCCTTGCAGAGGTGACCATGTGCTGTCCGTCCTGCGGGAGGAAGCCACCTGATGAAGGAAGCCAGGGGAGGACCTATCCTGGAGAGGGCCATGCAAGAGGCTGGTACCTTGGGAGAAGGCCTGGAAACTTCATCTGAGGATGCACCGTACACCGAGAGGCCTGACAGTGTCGCCTGTCGGATCTAAAAGTTCTAGTGAAGCAAAGCTAAAGAGATACGGGTGCCGAGTCCTGTGGCAGAGCATTCCGGACCGAAACATCTCGCCTACAAAGGAAGGTCTGTGGCAGAGACTTACTTCATTTTGTGCGCCATCCCGGCTGCTAGGCCAGTGAGAGGGACCCATCCAGGTGAGCAATACCCACTCTGGCTAGAGTGGCGACGAGAACTGTTTGCTGGAAACAGGAGTGTTTCCTTACTTTGTGACTGTGCACCTGAACCTACCTACCCCCCCCCCCCCCCATCACTCCTCTTTTCTACTAAAATTCTTCCAAATAAACCCAAAGAAAAAAGAGGTACATTGTGTGTGGACAAAGAAATTTTTCGGACTCTCCTTTCACCCTGGACAGCGAGAATAACCACTTCCAGACCCTGCACTGTATATATACGTCCTAATTTTAAAGATGGATATCTCGGTAACGGCAGCAGCTGCTGCCACAACCGAGGTATCCATCTTTAGTGCTAAGGGTCCTGTAAATGATAACAGCGGTCTCCGCGGCGGATTCGCCGCGAGATCGCTGTTATTGGTGGCGGGAGAGGGCCCCCCCTCCCGCCGCTCACCTGCGCCCTCCGCCGCTTACCTGAGCCGTCGGTAGCGGCGGAGGCGATCGGGACTGTTCGGCTGTTGACTGGGGTTGCGAGTGAAGGAAAAATGTCCTTCACCCATCCCTATAGCTCTGCTGGGCGGAAGTGACGTCAAAACGTCAGTCCCGCCCAGCGTCTTAAAGAAACATTTTTTTTTTTATTTTTTTGTCATTTCAGTCTAAATATGAGATGTGATGTCTTTTTGACCCCAGATCTCATATTTAAGAGGACCTGTCATGCTTTTTTCTATTACAAGGGATGTTTACATTCCTTTATAATAGGAATAAAAGTGATCAAATTTTGTTATTTTTTTTTCCAGTGTAAAAAGTAATAAAATAAAAAAAAATAAAATAAAAATAAATAAGAAAAAAAAAAAAAAAAATTTTTAAAGCGCCCCGACGAGCTCGCACGCAGAAGCATACGCGAGTAGCGCATATGAAAACAGTGTTCAAATCACACAAGTGAGGTATCGCCGCGATCCTTAGAGCGAGAGCAATAATTCTAGCCCTAGACCTCCTCTGTAACTCAAAAAATGCAACCTATAGAATTTTTTAAACGTCGCTTATCGAGATTTTTAAGGGTAAAAGTTTGACGCCATGCCACGAGCGGGCGCAATTTTTAAGCGTGACATGTTGGGTATCATTTTACTCGGCGTAACATTATCTTTCACAATATAAATAAATAATTGGGCCAAATTTATTGTTGTCTTATTTTTTTAATTCAAAAAAGTGCGCTTGTAAGACCGCTGCGCAAATACGGTGTGACAAAAAGTATTGCAATTGCCACTATTTTATTCTCTATGGTGTTAGAAAAAAATATATATAATGTTTGGGGGTTTTAAGTAATTTTCTAGCAGAAAAAAACAGTTTTAGTCTTGCAAACACCAAATCTGAAAAACACCTAAGGTCTGGAAGTGGATATAGACGGACTCCCAAAATACCAGGTTGCTCGTCTACAAGTTGTACAAGCGGTCTTTCAAACACAATTTTTTTGAGAGAAAAATACTTTCATGAATAAAAAAATAAATGTAAAGTATCCTTCTTTTTTTATTTAATTTTTTTCGGGAACTGCGACATTATGGCGGACACTTTTGACACTTTTTTGGGACCATTGGCATTTTTATAGCGATCAGTGCTATAAAAATGCATTGATTACTATAAAAATGCCACTGGCAGGGAAGGGGTTAAGTATGTTCCCTGGGTGTGTTCTAACTGAAGGGGGGTGGACTCACTAGGGGAAATGACTGATTGTCTGTTCATACATTGTATGAACAGACAATCAGGCATTTCTCCCCTGACAGGACTGGGAGCTGTGTGTTTACCGCTCCTGGTTCTCGCTCTGTAACGAGCAATCGCGGGTGCCTGGCAGTGATCGCGACCGCCGGGCACACGCGCCCCTATCGGCTGCTGGGAGAGATGACGTAGATCTACGTGATCTCGCCCAGCAGAGCCAACCTGCCGCCGTAAAACTGCGGCGGCTGGTCGGCAAGCAGTTAACATCTGGTCGTGAGGTCTTATTTCTTTTTGTGTATTTTGGCGTTTTTCCAAACGCACATTTTGGTGCTTTTAGCATTATTTCGCAACTTTTTTTTAATTTTTATTGTGTATTTCGATTTTTGTTTTATGCATATTTTTGGCAAACTGCACATTTTTGTCAGCCACTTTTTGGGGTGCCATTAACAATTGGTAGCGCCACACGCATAACATGCATTTTGCATGGGTTTCTGGAATGCACACAAACGCAGGTAGAAAATGAACTAAAATGCCAAAATGTGTGTTGGAAAAATCAGCCAAAAGAGTTGTAACCTGCACCAAAACGTGTATAACAAAGCCAAATTGAAGGGAGCATTGTGCGGTGTTTGGTGTGTTAATTGTCAAATGACTAAATGTGCGGCAAAATACATGTCCAACTGCAAAAGTGCATAGGGTAGTATTGATGATTTTTTTAGCGCTATTTTGAATCGTGGAAAGAATTGCGCAATTCTGCATTGCTCAGATATGAATGGGTATAACTACACTGCTCAAAAAAATTAGAGGAACTCTTTGAAAACATATCAGATCTCAATGGGCAAAAATCTCATGCTGGATATCTATACTGATATGGACTGGGTGATGTGTTGGGATCTATACTGGTATGGACTGGGCAATGTGGTAGAAATGAAAGGATGGCACATCATTTGATGGAAATGGAAATTATCCACCAACAGAGGGCTGAATTCAAAGACACCCCGAAAATCTAATTGAAAAAATGATGCAGCAAGCTCGTCCATTTTACTGAAATTTCATTGCAACAACTCAGAATGTTCCTCAGTAGTTTGGCCCTCCAAGTGCTTGTATGCATGCCTGACAACATCAGGGCATGCTCCTAATGAGACGGATGGTGTCCTGGGGTATTTCCTCCCAGATCTGGACCAGAGCATCACTGAGCTCCTGAATAGACTGAGGTGCAACCTGGCGGCACCAAATGGACCGAAACATAATGTCCCAGAGGTGTTCTTTTGGATTTAGTTGAGGTGAGCGTGGGGACCATTCAATGGTATCAATTTCTTCATCCTCCAGGAACTGGCTTCATGCTCTCGCCACATGAGGCCGGGCATTGTCGTGCACCAGGAGGAACCCAGGACCCACTGCACCAGCGTAGGGTCTGACAATGGGTCCAAGGATTTGATCCCGATACCTAATGGCATTCAGGGTGCCTTTGTGTAGCCTGTAGAGGTCTGTGCGTCCCTCCATGGATATGCCTCCCCAGACCATCACTGACCCACCACTAAACCGGTCATGCTGAACGATGTTCACCCCAGACGATGCACGAGGCTGCAAAACGCGTCGGGTACCCCACTGCTGCCGCTTTTTATCTGATCCGCGTATATTACATCTAATAATGTAAGTGTCCCTACCTGCATTAAATTTTGTTCGTAATACAGTATCACGCTATGTGCTTTTCTGGACACTCCTCATTTGGCTTTGTTTTTTGACCACTGTTGGGTCACTTCGATACATATATCCAACCATCCACTTTTGGGCACACCATTTGGAGTTTTGGAGGTTGTTTGTGAGCTGCAACATTGACTGGTCTAATCATATGTACATCATGCTTGATTGACCCTCTCGAATGTATGTTCCTCAGGGTTCAATCTCTCCGGTAAGCCTCTCTTCAGTCGGTGACGGCTTCTTCCTTTCTTGGTTTTTCACGTTTTGAAGTATTGGAGCACAACCATTCATTATTTACTTTGGATCATCACACCTTTATAGAGACTGTGTTTGCACGTTTTATATTACACGGATTCACAGATTAATCATCTGTGGTGGCTGGTGCTCAATTTTTGGGGGGTGCAAACGTGAAAAGAATTGCAGCCACTGTGCAATGCCATCAAACACAGCCACTGTGCCATTATCATCCCTGTGCCATGCCATCAAAGGCAGTCACTATGCCATCAATTCGCAGTCCCTGTGCCATGCCATCAAACGTAGTCCCTGTGCCATGCCATCAAACGCAGTCCCTGTGCCATCAATTGTCACCACTGTGCCATGCCATCAAATGCAGCCACTGTGCCCCTCAATTGTCGCCACTGTGCCCATTGTTGCCACTGTGCATGTCACTGTGCCCTTTAATTGTTGCCACTGTGCCCATTGTCACTACTGTGCCCATTGTCGCCGCTGTGCCCTGTAAAATGCACTTGCCTTAATCCTTCCACGTCCCTCGATGTCTTCTCCCGCCTTGGTGACGCTTCAGCCAATCAGGTTACCGATAACCAGAATCGGCGAACCTGATTGGCTGAGACGGCCGTCAGTCTTATCCAAGGGATGCACCCCGTACGTTCCCTGCATAAGACATCCGGGAGACGCGGGCTGTACTCGGAAAGTTGGCTCTGATAGGCACTTCCGCACAGCCAACCAGCTGCTGTTATTCAGGTGGTCAGCGCTCAATTTCCGACCACCTGAATAGACCAGCGGCAGCTAGCAACAATAACATACATTCATGCAATGCATGAATGTATGTTATTTTCAGTGGCGGTGCGGAGCCAGAGGGGGCGGCGCTCCAGCGCCCCCTATATGGACGGACCGCCGCTGTTTACCATATGTACCAGTTATATAGTATATTCATAATTGTAGCGCGGAATTATTTTGCTTTTTGTTTCCATGCTGAAGGATGTTACAGGCAGCATAAAGTTCTCTGCGGCTTCTCCAGACCCTTTCACGTCTGTCACATATGCTTAGGGTGAACCTGCTCTCATCTGTGAAAAGCACAGGGGGGTACCAGGGTCAGACCTACCAATTCTGGTGTTCAATGGAAAATGCCAATCGAGCTCCAGAGTGTCCGGCAGTGAGCACAGAGCACACTAGAGGACATCGGGCCCTCAGGCCACCCCCATGAAGTCTGTTTCTGATTGTTTGGTCAGAGACGTTCACACAAGTTTCCTACTGGAGGTCCTTTTGTAGGGCTCTGGCAGTGCTCATCCTGTTCCTCCTTGCACAAAGGAGCAGATACTGGCCCTGCTGATGGGTTAGGGACCTTCTACGGCCCTGTCCAGCTCTCCTAGAGTAACTGCCTGTCTCCTAAAATCTCCTCTATGGTCTTGAGACTGGGCTGGGAGACACGGCAAACCTTCTGGCAATGACACATATTGATGTGCCATCCTGGAGGAGTTGGACTGCCTGTGCAACCTTTATATGTCCAAGTATCGCCTCGTGCTACCCGTAGTGACACTGACCAGAGCCAAATGCAAAACTAGTGAAAAAATGTCAGACACCTCCACCTGAAAAAACATTCCTGTTTTGGAGGTCGTCTCATTGTTTCCCATCTAGTGCACCTGTTAATTAAAATTAACAACCCCCCTCTTTATACACCCCTCCCCCTCTGCTACTTTAAAGGGGTTGTAAAGATACTTTTTTTTTTTTTTTTTTCATTCCTAAATAGCTTCCTTTACCTTAGTGCAGTTCTCCTTCACTTACCTCATCCTTCCATTTTGCCTTTAAATGTCCTTATTTCTTCTGAGAAATCCTCATTTCCTGTTCTTCTGTCTGTAACTCCACACAGTAATGCGAGGCTTTCTCCGTGGTGTAGCGTGCCGCACTTGCCCCCTCCCTTGGACTACAGGAGAGTCAGGATGCCCACTAACACACAGCTCCTTTCTCTGCAGCGTAGAGAGCGTCCTGACTCTCGGTGAAGGAGGACTGCACGAAGGTAAAGGAAGCTATTTAGGAAAAAAATAATTTTACCTTTATGTGACAGAGGCTTTTGGAGAGGACTGAATGCGAGCCTCTTGCCTTCCGATTATGGGCCAGGGCCTCAAAACAGGAAGGCGGATGGGTTATCCTGGCAGACAGACCTGGAACCTTAAGACTACTTTTCCAACAACCTTGAGTTGACCCGTTCGGGGTCCCACTGTGGCTGTTGGACTGTTTCCCAGGGGAAGTATTGTCATGGACCTTGGAATGCGGAAGTGTTCCTCCTTGAAATCTGTTACACAGTGGGGGGTCTTCTGCTCTGTCTTAAGGCTCCAGACGGCTCCATTGTTCTGTGTCTGGATATTGTGTACATTGATTGCCCCCTGGGGCTACTGCCTCATTACACGTAACAGTCCTTCTAATCAAGCTTTCAGACCAATCCCTGCTGACTCATTTTCAAGTCCTCATTTGCATGGCTAAGGAGGACCTGAAGGAGTACTACATGTACTTTACAATTGACCAATAGGAAAGCGGTTGTTGGGGGCGGGTTGTTCCAAATTCTGTTTTAAAAAGTGTGTTGTGTACTTCCAATAAAGGTCTTCCTGTTTGAACTTGCATACAGCCTGCCTGGCGTTTGTTCTAATGGATTACGAACGGCACATAGCTGTAGTTCGGATCCCGGAGCCTTGGATGACCGAACCATCAGACGTTGCGATCTGCAAGCTGACTCACTATTAGCAGAGGAGTGTCAGGAGAGCGAAAGCGAGCGAGCAAGGGTCTCATTACACTTTACAACCCCCTTAAACTGACCAGATCAATATCCCAGGAGTTCTGATTCAAAAGTGTTCCTTTAATTTTAAACACAGATTCCTAATCTCTAAGCTGGAGAATCTGGGACTGTTATTTTACAGAAATGGCCAGTGATCTTCAGATCTTCATAAACCGGCCATTTTTCGAAGACAGAAGGGTGCGTCCTGTGATGAGAAGTAATGAACGTGTTCTTCACTCCTCATCTCTTCTTTATAAACTGGCACAGATTAGCTTTGGTCATCAGGACCTTGGCTTTTCTGTTTCGTGAAGACGCCTAAGATTTATCAGTCATTGGGGGAAGATTCTCACTTTTTTGTCTTGGGGATGGAATGTCCCAAGATGGACAGTTAAACACATATAGCGATAAACACTTTAAGTTCTAATAGTTGGATTTGCCCCTGTAGTTTTAGTTTTGGCACCAGCAAATGGAGAAGTATTTGCCCCATCTGTAGAAATTCGTAACTCTCTCTCCTTTTTTTCCTTTCTTTTTCTTCTACAGGAAAGGAGTTGAGCCAAACTATAATCTGTAGGTTTGAGTCAGTCCAGCTAAGCTACAGGAATATGTGTCGGATTAGACCCTTTCTAGAACGCTGGCTGGAAGACACTGAAAAGAATGAAGGCCTTCAAAAGGTAAGCTGGACTTGAAACAACTTCTAAAGTTTGTTCCAGAAATTGGTGTGGGCAGCTTCCTTTTTTTCTTTTGTCTGTAAAGTGTTCGGTGAGCGACTATAGAGGCTGCCACTGCTGACTCCCCAGGCTTATCCAGTGGCTTAATTGGTTGAATTCACTAGCTGCAAGTCTGGTTTGGGTTTTTAGGTCCTAAATGGTGGTTTCGGTGGTATTTTCATGAGGGTCCCTTTTTAAATCAAAATGTAGGTTTAAAACTGATTATTCCAGTTTACACCCTTTGGGCAATAAACATACCTCCCAACTTTTTAAGATTGAAATGAGGGACACCTATCACCAAAAGTATGCAGGCATAGGACACACCCTTTGCCCTGCCCCTTAACCACTTGCCAAACAGCCGCCATCGTTTTACGGCGGCAGGTCGGCTCCCCTGTGCGAGAGCACATAATATAACATCGGCTCTCGCGCAGGCCACTAGGGGCACGTGCGCGGCGCCGGAGGCACGTGCGCTCGCCCCTGACCCCCGTGCCCGGGGGGCGCGATCACCGCCGGGCACCCGCGATTGCTCGTTACAGAGCGAGGACCGGGAGCTGTGTGTGTAAACACACAGCTCCTGGTCCTGTCAGGGGGGGAAAATGCTGATCTTCTGTTCATACAATGTATGAACAGAAGATCAGTCTGAGGCCACCCCCCTACAGTTAAAACACACCCAGGGAACTTACTCAAATTCTTCCCCGCCCCCTAGTGTTAACCCCTTCACTGCCAGTGGCATTTTTATAGTAATCCAATGCATTTTTATAGCACTGATCGCTATAAAAATGCCAATGGTCCCAAAAATTTGTCAAAAGTGTCCGCCATAATGTCGCAGTACCGAAAAAAAATCGCTGATCGCCGCCATTACTAGTAAAAAAAATAATAATAATAAAAATGCCATAAAAATACCCCCTATTTTGTAAACGCTATAACTTTTGCGCAAACCAATCAAACGTTTTTTTTTTTTAAATATGTAGAATACGTATCGGTCTAAACTGAGGATAAAAATTGTTTTTTTATTTATTTTTGGGGGATATTTATTATAACAAAAAGTAAATATTCATTTTTTTTTCGAAATTGTCGCTCTATTTTTGTTTATAGCCCAAAAACCGCAGAGGTGATCAAATGCCACCAAAATAAAGCTCTATTTGTGGGGAAAAAGGACGGCAATTTTGTTTGGGAGCCATGTCACACGACCGTGCAACTGTCAGTTAAAACGACGCAGTGCTGAATCGAAAAAAGTGCTCTGCTCTTTGACCAGCAATATGGATCAACTCCCTCTGATTGGCTGCTGAAGGGGAACACCCAAAACACCTGACTGCTGCCACCCTTGGCCTGGGATGGTAACGACACCCCAGACAACAATAGTGGTCACTCACAGTACAGACGTGGCTGGAACAGAGGCCCAAATTTTGTAAAAAATTACAGTCTGAGTCAACTAACTCTCAGACTACCCTCTAAATTTAAAGCAGCGCCAGGTAAAAAGTAGCAGGCCGCTACATAAGTAAAGTCAGAACCTAAGAACAATGGCTACCTTCTTGGTAAAAAAAAAAAGATGCCGATCAGTGCCCACAAATGGGCACTGACTGGCAACATGTGTCCATCAGTGCCACCCCAGTGTCCATCCATGCCCAGTGCCCACCCATAAGTGCCGCCCATCAGTGCCGCCTATGAGTGCCCATCAGTCCCGCATACCAGCGCCGCCAATCAGTACTACCTCATCGGCGCCCATCAGTGCTGCCATATCAGTGCCCATAATTGAAAGAGAAAACTTACTTATTTACAAAAAATTAACAGAAAATTAAAAACAAATTTTTTTTATTTTCAGTCTTTTTTTAGTTGTTGCGCCAAAAAAATCGCAGAGGTGATCAAATACCACCAAAAGAAAGGTCTATTTGTGGGGAAAAAAGGACATCAATTTTGTTTGGGTACAGTGTAGCATGACCGCGCAATTGCCATTTAAAGTGCGACAGCGCTGAAAATTGGCTTGGGCAGGAAGGTGCGTAAGTGCCCGGTATGGAAGTGGTTATAGCTTGCTAAGAAACTAAATGGGGTGGCGAAAATGGGATTTGATTTTGTTTATTTTATTTTTTATTTTTTAAAACTTCTTCAGTTGATACTTTTTGATTTGATAATTTAATTTGGCAAACACTTTCTTGGCACACAGCATAATTCTTGTCTGTCAGTCCATTGCATGCTTTCTTGATTGGTGCCTCTGAAACAATGCTTGACTATATTTTTGGACCTTAGATGATCCGTAAAGAACTGGCGCTGGTTTCCCGGAAGAGGAAACAACGGGCAATCCTGGACAAAATTGCAAGAGACAGCTTGGAGATTTTTTTTAGAAACGACCCCAAACCAGATCACCAGCAATTGGAACAGATTGCTAAGTACCTGAATGTGGAGTATGATGTAAGTATTTTCATAATGGGATTGTCAACCTTTTTAGTATGCCTTTATGGTGTGGGTTCATGTAGGCAGGTGCAGTTGGCTAGTCTGCCCTTAGGTGACTGTCGGAATATTGTCTGGTTACAGCAGACAGTCATCAGGTGCTGGGCCTCTTTTAGTTAAGAGGAGTCCTGCAGTGAAGTCATGGGTTAGCCAGGTTTGAAGGAGCCTTAAGACAGATGGGACATGGGAGCCAAACACACCACACCAGTACATGGAGGCCCTAGACAGATGGGAAGTAGACCTGCACCCAGAACAGCCGGCTGTAGATTTTCTGACCCTTATGAAGGTGGGGCTGCATATGGTTTTACATTTAACTTCTGTGAACTATCCACTAAATGACTATTCACAAGCACTCCAGAATGTACTGTATGTCAATGTGACGGTTCTCTTTCCTGTCTTCCATCAGTAAAGTGCAGTAACCTCAACATGTGGACGTTCCTTTCTTGGGATGGAGTGGGGTACAATATGGTGCAAGGTTTGGCCTCAGCAGAAGGGACAGTGCTCTAGCAAGAACAGGAGGGGGACAGGGACTTGTGCTTTTGGCACCAGCATCCAGTCAACTGTGAAGCCCCTCTTACACGTATTTGATCCTATGTGCTGGCCATAGCTGACCTCGCTGGCCAAACTGGAAGAATTCCAGTGAAGACCCAGACAAAATGGTAGCTGGGCCCTCAAGGTTGGTTAGGAGGGAGTCCAACATTCATTAAAGAAAATATCCAGGCCAAAAGAGGGTTTGTGTATAGGTCTTGGTTGTCATTGTTGCCTAGACAGGAAGCGATGAAAGTTGTATCCCTTCCCCCTAGCTACCAAATGTCTTGATTTCAGTATTTGTGTCACTGATCTCATACATAAACAAGGGGAAATTGGTGGCAGCCTTCGTGTTTTGATGACAGATGCAACTCTGTGAGTGAACCAGAGGATATATATATATATATATATATATATATATATCTATCCAGGTTGCTGGCTACAGTGGCATGTGCTGGCCAACACCAGAACTCTGGTCAGTGTGTGTGTGTGTGGTGCCATTGTGCCTGATCCACTCTTCATCCTAAAGATGTCCTGTGGGTTAGAGGTCGAGACTTTGTGCAGGCCAGTCAAGTTCCTCCACCCCAAACTCGCTCAGGAACATTACATTTCCATAAGTATTGGGCTATCCCTTCAAATCATTTGGAGCAGGGATGTCAAACTCCATTTCATTGTGGGCCGCATCAGCATTATGATTGTCCTCAAAATGGCCAGTTGTATCTGTAAGATTAGATGTCCAGCGCATCCCCCTCCCCTTACATTAGATGTCAAGAGCCACCCCACCTTTAGAAGTTGAGTCCCCCCCCCCTCCCTTACATCACAGTGCACCCCCCCCCCCTATCCTTATGCTGCTGCTGGAAAGAAGCTGAATGCATTGTTTGAAAGCTGAAAGTAGGGAACTGGAGGACCACCAGAGGAGGGCTGGAGCTCTCCTGCAGCTGCAGGAGATTTGCGAGGGCCACATGAAATGGTATGGAGGGCCGGATTCTGCCTGCAGACCTTGTGTTTGACACCTGTGATTTAGAGGCTTATGGTGTAGGATTGTTTTTCATGGATTGGGCTTGGCCCCTTAGTTCCAGTGAAGGTCTAATGGAGACTTTGAGGCAGGCCTTCTCATCAAACATCAGTACCTGACCTCGCAAATGTGCTGCTGGAAGGGTGGTCAAACATTCCCATAGACACACTCTAGGTCAGTGATGGCAAACCTTGGCACCCCAGATGTTTTGGAACTACATTTCCCATGATGCTCGACTGTACTGCAGAGTGCATGAGCATCATGGGGAAAAATGTAGTTCCAAAACTTCTGGGGTGCCAAGGTTTGCCATCACTGCTCTAGGGCTTAGGAGGGTTAGGGTTTTCCCTGGAAGAATAAGGCTAGGACTCAGGATTTGAAAAAGGGTCCTCCCCCAGAGGTCAAAGGTCAGAAGGCGGGTTCTAGTATGTCAAAGGCCACGAGAAGCGTGGCTGACCCACCCCCACCAAGTGTACCGCCTACTTCAACTAAGTCGTGGACTTTCCAGAAGAGTTGCAGCTATTATAGCTGCAAAGGGTGGGCTAACTCAATATTGAAACCTAGAGCCTAAGACGCCATTAAAGTTCATGTGCATGTAAAGGCAGATGTCCCAATACTTACTAATCTACAAACTATTGTCATGTTTTCTGGTCTCTGTACCATCATATTTTGCTTACATTTTCTTTGTTCTTCAGGTGGTCCATATGTGGTTCTGTAATCGCCGTCAGACGTCTCAGTTTGTGAAGGAGCCTAGTAACAAAAATTATGAACGACAACTCATTGTCCCTCATGTTGGAGTTTTTTCTCGTCGGGAAATGCCATTTCCAGGATATATGTCTCGGTCACCACCAATGTACAACCTTGCTTTTCACCACAAAAACATGTTCCAATAGCATGTGCCTCATGGAATGCATCTTGGAAACCAAATCTGCTAACTTTGAGTCGAAGACTTCTTTGAAATGGGACTACTGGCCTTCCCTGCTCGTATCCGGATTATGATCTGGCCCGAGTATGAAGACCTTTTTTTTATATTTTAATTTACATTTTGGACACTTTTAATGCTTCAAGACTCTTGAGTCCCTCTAATTTTGAATCTCCTGTTTGCCACCTTTTGATCTACAACGTGGATGTCTCTCCTTCCTAAATCAGAGGTGTTGACTAGGGAGAGCTCAGGTTCTTTGTTATCAAATGAAAAGATTATTATAATATATTTGTGTTTTTTAAGTAGCTTGTTGGGAGCGTTTTATTCAGTGTTTACTTTTTTTGATGTTTTAAAATGCCTTTTATGTCAACCAGTTTTAATATCGGTTACTAATAAGGTTAGGATTGGAAGGACCTCTTGAAGTTTGGATACCAGGTACCTGACTCCCAGCTTGAGGGTTATCGCGACTAGCTATAGAGATGACCATTTTTGAGTTAGTGTTTAAGGGGGGGAACTGGGCGATCAATGGTATGCTGTCCCTCGATGTATAAAATGGCACATCTGTTTCTGGGGAGATATAGGGAGCTTATTGTAGTGAATTTTTTTTTGAGAAGTTTCCATTGCAGTCTGCAAATGCTAGACCCCTGGCTGTTATGCTGGCATACTTGTTTCATTACTTTGTGGGACTAGCCTAGAACATGTGTGCCAATCAGAATTTCTGTGCAAAACCAAGTGTTTTTAACCACCTACCTGTTCTTGGGGTGGTAACTCGGGTTTGAACCCGGGTTCACATATGTGCAGTAGTGGTTTCCAGCCTGGGGTCTGGTGTGTTTGTTATTTAAAAAAAAATTGATCCTTTTGCAACCCCTTGAACGTGTAAACAAACGTGTTATACTTGCCTCCACTGTGCAGCTCGTTTTGCACAGTAGCCCCCGATCCTGGTCCTATGGGGTCCTTCGGTGACTGTCTCAGCTCCTCCCCCCTCATCAGCTAACCCCCTTTGTGGGAAGCTCTCTCCCAAGGGGGTTAGCTTGCAGACGCGCTCCCGTGCTACAGCCGTCGACTGGATCACTCGGCCCCGCCACATCGCATCATTGGTTTGATTGACAGCAGCGGGAGCCAATGGCTGTGCTGGCTATCAATCATCCAATGAATGAGAGCCAAGAAGCCTGCCTGCCAGAATTTGCACTTGAACTGGACCCAAAAACACACAGGCCCCTTTTGGAAACTGCAGCGCCCCCGACATGTGTGAACCGGCTCCACTGTCATGCGAATCGGATGCAGTGAAAACCGCATTTGTTTGCACATATGTCAACCCAGCGTGAAACTTGTTGGGTGGATAGAATAGCCAAGAAGGTGGCATTTACAGGGAAGAGAAACTATCGAAGTCAATATAATTAACTTGGTAGTGTGGGGTGTGTTTGTTTGTTTTCCCTTGTAAATTTTCCCCTCCCTTTCTGCAGACTTGTCCCAGGCTGCTATGTATGTATGTTTGTACATATAACATGTAAATATAGTTGCTTGGATTAAGAGAATTTCAATGCTATGATGCTGAAGTTGGCTTTTTTACTTTTTTTTGCATAGTGGGCGAGGTTGATTATTGTATCATGTATTATTTTCTTTTTGTGTATACATTGCAGTTCACAGTGCATTCTGGAATTTAATTTTGCAGCATTATTGTTCATTTTTTCTTTTATTAAGCAAGTGACATTTTGGCCATAAATTAGACTGAATCAATACCTCCCACAATTGGTTGTCACGATTGAATTTCTAATCTTTAAATACATTCTATTGAATGAAATTCCTTTCTTTCATCTTGTATTATCATTAACTTCTTTTTTTTATAAGGCTCTTTGTTGGTTTTGCACCCACTCTGGAGCCACACGGACGCCCAGGGCGCATCGTGGACTGGATGCTGTGCTGGTCGTCCATTACCCGATGTGCCCGTTTTTAGACGGTGTCAGAACCATTGACATATCTTGGCATATAGCCTACATATACTGTCAGAATATTTATTCTGAACTATAAAAATATTATTGTATTTATGAAAATATGTAAATCTGTGCTTTGGGAGAGATACAATTTTCATACAATACAAGATATCAAAATTCTTTTATCCATGCTATTTTGAGGACAAGCAATACAAATGAATATTTAAAATATATATATTTATTAACTAAAGATATAGTGCAAAATTGAAATCAGGTACAATTCGTGCTACAACAAATAATTGATATGCTTCTACAATCAGATATGAACAATGGTTGAAAGTTCAGATGATCATATTTACATTATATGACAAGGTATAATCATAGCTCTTATTTAAATCATCTTGGCGTATTTAAAACCTTTTAGCTTTTAGTGACATAACCTTGACCTTGTATTATCTCTTCTCAATGACAAACGGATCTCTTGCTACTGCTTCTTAAAACACAAGGACAAGATAATGGAAATTTGGCAAAGAATGTCTTTTTACCACACAAGGCTATCTCTACTGCATCACCTGTTTAAACATATCCCAACATTAGGCCATTCATTAGGACTTACAATGATATTGTGATCGATATATGTAACAAGTATCTATATACAGTACGTCACTTCTTTAATTGTCTCTGAAGAATCTTATACTGCAGTTAAAGACCTCTCAGATCCAATTAACACTTGCTAAGATAATAGAGTGGCCACATTTGGTATCAGTTTAAACTACCTATTGCATAGAGCATGGGTCTTCAAACTATGGCCCTCCAGTTGTTCAGGAACTACAATTCCCATCATGCCTAGTCATGTCTGTGAATGTCAGAGTGTTACAATGCCTCATGGGATGTGTAGTTCCGCAACAGCTGGAGGGCCGTAGTTTGAGGATCCCTGGCATAGAGGATGTAAGATCATACTTTACCAGTATGTAAGAGTTATGCTTGAGAAGGAAAAGTGAGAATCCTGATGAAGGATTCTCTGTGAACCCCTTACATGTTTGCGGTCACTCTCTGCCTTCCAGCTTCCTTCAGAGATCAGATCAGGCTCCAGCCATCTGGCCTCCAGCGATCAGCTCCCATCAACCTTCCCATCCCTCTCCCACCAAGCTTTTTCAGAGCTTCCTCTCCTGTCTTGTGTAATCACTTTTATGTCCCCAAAGAAGTGGGTGTGTATTTCCCTATCACATGACTGGCGATGTCACATGACAATATATTTTGATGAGTGACTATCTTGAACCATGCCGATATTAACCTGTAGAGGGCAGTGGTGTCTAAAGAATAATTCCTAATTTTCGGGTCAATCAGAGCTGATCATGACTTACGACCCCCTTGACTTTATCTTGGTATAGCACCATCATAAATTGTCCTGTATGTCAAACATCTTGGCACTTCTAGTGAATTGTGGGTTGGGAATGTTTACATATCATTAGCTCATACATCTGTTTAATTCTTAAGACAAGTGAAAACCTTTGAAGTATCTTTACAGGAGAACCTTTTGCTTCCCAGATATAGATTCTCAATGCCAAGTGATCTCACATTTGTGTATGTATATGTGCTTAACGAGTTATACTACATGAACTACTAATACACATATATTGTTAAGGCATTATAAAGACACAATACTATTTAAGATATACAATTCCACCGGATTCTGAATGAGCCCATTTGGTCTCATAGTCAGAGACCACACTATATTTTCTGTCATGCTGTGCAGGGCTTTTCATCTCCCATGAAACCATAATTCCTCATCATTCTCTTATAAGTGTCAAACCCTCAAGATATATGATCTGGGAGATGGCACATAAAAGGTTTCTACATAAAGTCCTTCTGGTAACACAGCCTTATTCACAGGTTTTTACTGTGACTCAACTTAAGACACAAAAATGGTGTCGCTTCTGCTAAACATATATATATATATATAACATGGAACACTATGAAACATATAAAATGTGCGATCTTATATGTATTCTTTTAACCCCAAATGTTCTGACAACAGCACTTGCTTCATCAGTTATTTCGAGTTGTCAAACAGTTTTGGCTTGTTCAGACCTAGTGATGGGTATTTACCTACTCCCATCCTGTTTGGTATTTCCCTTTTTAGCCTATTTTGCCATCTGGGGCTTTCCCTTATTGAAGATGGTGCCGCACGCCGTTGTTGGTGGGTGTTTTGGCTACGCTGACTTCATTTGACGTGCGCCGGAGTCGCACTCCACGAGTCCTCTGAGTGCTGCATCCTCTCTAGCATTTGGAGGTTGCGCATGCGCACTAGGCTGCTTTATCGTTCGCATCCCGGTGATGGCGTCAGACGTCGCTGGGATGGAAGGTGCAAAAGAGAACGACCACAATTCTCTGTCAGGATGCATCGGGCAGAGGGAGAGGTGATTTCTCTTTCTCTCTCTCTATTTCTCTCTCTCTTTGTCTTTCTCTCCATCACCCTAATTGGTAAGTTTGCCTTGGTCCTCTGCTTTAGCGTATGTTATGGCTGAGCATACTTGACTCTCTAATCCATTTATACCAAGTTGTTTGTACTCCTTATTTTAGTTTGCCAGTCCCCAGAGGGAATTGACAGTATATAATACCTAAACTCAACACCATTGCAGGAAATGTATCCTCAATTAATCCGCTCCTCTCCTGTCTCAGGGATCTCCCTTATCGCCCCTTTGTTTTAATATCTATCTCCGCCCTCTCTTTGAAATCATCAGTAATCGGAAGTTACTTTACCACTCCTATGCAGACGACACACAACTGTATTTCCGCATCTGCAACAAAAAGGATCATTCTCTTGGACTAGAGAAATGCCTCACTCTAATAGATAACTGGATGACAAACAGTTATCTTAAACTCAACGGTTCGAAAACAGAACTTCTCCTGTTTCACGGTAACCGGAAAAATCACCCCGCGTCAACATGGACTCCCCCACCCATTCTGGGTAAAACTATCACCCCTAGCACCAAAGTCAAAAGTCTCGGATTCATTTTCGATACCTACATGACAATGGATGCACAAATAGGGTCAGTAGTCAGCGGATCCCACCATCTGCTGCGCCTCCTACGCAGACTCACGCCCTTTATCCCGAAAGAGGACATTGCCGTCGTGGTGGGAACAATCATCAATTCCAGACTCGACTACGCAAATGCCCTCTATCTAGGACTCCCCAAATACCAAATCATTCGTCTCCAAGTCGTTCAAAATACGGCCGCTCGACTAGTGACTGGGAAAAAACCATGGGAATCAATCTCACCTTCACTGAGATCCCTTCATTGGTTGCCAGTAAAAGACAGAATCACTTTCAAGGCACTCTGTCTAATACATAAGTGTATTCAAGGCAACGCCCCCCAATATCTATGCGAAAAAATAAAAGCCCATAACCCCAATCGCATTCTGCAATCCACCAACCAAAACCTCCTCCAGATACCCAAAGCCAGATACAAGTCCAAAGGAGATCGAAGCTTTGCAGTCCAGGGACCTCGCCTGTGGAATGCACTACCAACCACCATCCGACTGGAGTCGGACAACTTGGCCTTCAGGAGAAAAATTAAAACCCATCTCTTCTGAGGTCAAGGGGTCTCCTTACCCATGAAATGGATACAGCGCCCAGAGGCGATTCAGTTCGCATGTGTTGCGCTTTACAAGTCTCTCTCTCTCTGTCTGGTAATCTGGTAATTTCTGAATTGGTGGACTGATCTTACTGGCCTGATTACCCTGTATAGTCTGTTTCAGGTATGTTCAATGCTATTGCTTTTACTTTTACATGACTCCTGGTGCATTATCTTTTGCTGCATCACTATAGAATTAAAAGTGGAACTTATGGGTTTCTACTGTGGGAATAATGTTTCCCTATTTACTGAGATTTCTATCTACTCTTTATTTGATTTTCAGTGATCCTATATCATTTTCTTCTGTGGTTCCTACATGACTGAGTGGATCATTTTGGAGTGGTGGGGTTTCAGAATCATTCATAGGAAAATCCATTTTCTATGACCTCCTGTATGTTATGCGCGAGTCGAACTGTGGCTGCTAGGGTGAGAATATTTTTCCATTATGCACTTTGATCTTTATTTAATTAATTGTTCATGGTTGCCTTTGTTCATTTGAATTTTTGATTATCAAATTAACCACTTAAGACCCGGACCTTTAGGCAGCTAAAGGACCCGGTCAGGTTTTGCAATTCGGCACTGCTTCGCTTTAACAGACAATTGCGCGGTCGTGCGACGTGGCTCCCAAACAAAATTGGCATCCTTTTTTTTTCCCCAGAAATAGAGCTTTCTTTTGGTGGTATTTGATTACCTCTGCGGTTTTTATTTTTTTGCGCTATAAACAAAAATAGAGCGACTTTTTGCTATAATAAATATCCCCCAAAAATATATAAAAAATGTTTTCCTCAGTTTAGGCCGATACGTATTCTTCTACCTATTTTTGGTAAAAAAAAAACGCAATAAGCGTTTATCGGTTGGTTTGCGCAAAATTTATAGCGTTTACAAAAAAGGGGATAGTTTTTTATTGCATTTTTATAATTTTTTTTTTTGTTTTGTTTTTTACTACTAATGGCGGCGATCAGCTTTTTTTTTTTTTTCTTTTTCGTGACTGCGACATTATGGCGGACACTTTGGACAATTTTGACACATTTTTGGGACCATTGTCATTTTCACAGCAAAAAATGCATTTAAAATGCACTGTTTACTGTGAAAATGACAATTGCACTTTGGGACTTAACCATAAGGGGGCACTGAAGGGGTTATGTGTGACCTAATATGTGTTTACAACTGTAGGGGGGCGTGACTGTAGGTGTGATGTCATTGATTGTGGTTCCCTATATTAGGGAACACACAATCGGTGACGCCGCCACAGTGAAGAATGGGGAAGCTGTGTTTTACATACAGCGCTCCCTGTTCTTCAGCTCCGGGGACCGATCGCGGGACTCCATCGGCGATCGGGTCACGGAGCTTTGGACCGGGTCGTGGGAGCGCGCCGACGTATATCGGCGTGAACGGGTCCTTAAGTGGTTAATACAGATATATTGTGTCTGAAGCATATATGTCTCTCTCAATTATTCTAACTTGCTGTCCATCCATTATGTTTTGTAAATTTTAGTATGACCTGCTCTAACGTCAGACTCCTGAAGAAGCTCATTTGAGAGTAACTAGTAGAGTGATTTTACAGAAGCTGTTTATACCCATGGCCCAAAGTCATGCAATCAACATGGATGATTTATCAATAATTGTTATGTTTTTTTTTTTTTTTTATCTTTTCAATAAATGTTTACATTTTAATACTTGTGTATTTTCTATTCTAATTAAGTAAGTATTTTACTTTGAATTCTTTTATAATGAAGATATTTTTAAATACAAGACAATCTATATGCCATAGTCTATAATATGAAACTTATTCACGGAGACCTATGATCATACAAAATAGCTAATTTATTGGTAGACAAATTATAAATATTTACATGAAATTAAAATCCCAGTTGTGTTACATTAACGACTTGAAAATCAATAAAATACCCCCAAAATGGGCATGCAATACCTTTTGATTTGTGTCATGGTAAGTTCTCAAGATAACTTTATGTAAATGACAATGAAACAAAAGCGTCTATTTCACATGCCCAACCGTTGCTATACTGCAGGTAAGTAAGTGGTTAACAATGTGAAATATATTGGACGTTTGTTTTGTCAATAAAATTGGAACTATGTAAAAATATTATAAAAATTGTACTCTTTAAGGAAAAATTACCAGTTATTGATAATGAGAACAAACCATAACTACAGGATATTCAATACTTCAATATTTCAACATTTCTAGGGAACAACAATAGATTTCAGATAAAATCAAAAATGACATAGTTACCAATTCCCAAGATGGCTATTTCCTATTGGCAAGTGACCAGAGCTAAAATCTTTGCAGTCTTCATGTATAGTGCAAGTGTGCCCCCTCCCCATCGGAGTCAGTCCTCCCTGTATCATACTTCAGTCATTGCTTCATTCCTGTTCTCATGGGGCGATCCTATTGATGGGGTCTTCCTTCATTCTTTCATTTCTCCTCTCCTTTTCTTAGCTCTCTCACTCTCTAATTTTATATTGATCAGAACAATAGGACCATAAAGATCATACTCGGTTCTGCCCATCTGACAACTGTCCTTAACTCATAGGCCTGTGGCACATATGGGCGTTCCTGTCAAGACGTGTCTGGTTTCTGTTGGCTGACAGCTTAATAATTAACTTGTTCTCTGGGCTTGGAGAACCTCAAGTAATATCACTTCCAACCACTAGGTGTCTCACCTTTATTGTGAGATAATCCATTTGTTAATATTTATATTTTTGGGGAAACTATCTATCTATAGATATATACCTATACACATTCTGGCAACTCTACATTTGATAAAATACAATTAGTATACCTTTTGTATCCCACATAATATGCTTATTTATATTCCTGTATAACGGCATATTTCCCAACAACATTCTTTCCAATCATGCATAGATTTATATCTCAATCAATGCAAAATAGTTATTAATGTGGATACATGAATCATTTTGATATGTGTTTGATGGATATCTGTTACAGGTTAATTCACATTTTTATAATCACAATGTGATATCTTTCATAATGTTGATTAGCTTCTTCAATGCACTTCTATTTATAAAACAAATTTCTCATATAATTCTTTCTTTGAACAAAGTTCTAACTTAACGGATATATTTCCCTCGGTCCTAAGATGTCATTGATCATCTAAACATTACTTATTATTTATTTCATGTCGATATATATTGTTTTAATACCATGTGTAGTAATACTGCAAACTTGTACATTGGTTTGTGAAGCTTGGACTTAATAAAGACAGTTTAGTAGCTCAGCTGTGTAAATATTCTCTTCTTAGACTCTTCGCTGGTCAACATGGTCCATTGTGTTAGGATGGCTAAAGTCAACAGTCTTGTCCATGAAAGCTACCCCACAATGGGTATATCTACTCACTTGTAGGGATGAGCTTCGCGTTCGATACGAACGTTTGTTCGACTCGAACATTGGTCGTTCGTTCGACGAAACCCGAACAAAACGGGTCGTTTGTGCCAAATTCGAGTGACGTAAAACGTCCCATAATTCACTGCGGCGTTGAGCGCTGATGATTGGCCGAGCATGCTGTATGTCCCGCATGCTTGGCCAATCACAGCGCGCCAAAAACGAAGAGCCATATTTGGCCAAAGCCAGGGTGGCTTTGGCTAATTATGGCTCAGGGGGATTGGTACACGCCCCACACTATAAAAGGCAGCCTGCACGGCGGCCTTGTGTAGTGTGTTCCGGCTTTGTTAAAGACAAGTCAGACAGACCGTTCGAGATAGAGACACAGTGTCTTTTCTACCAGATAGATAGATAGATAGATAGATAGATAGATAGATAGATAGATAGAGAGAGCAGGAAGCTAGTCAGTATAGTTAAATCTACAGTTTGTAGAGAATATATTCACATCCCTAGGAGTTGTCAATATATTTATAAACTGTATAGATCAGCTAGATCTGCTATTAGTATCTGTCAGGCAGGAGTTTGTTCTACATGCAGTGCTCTAACGTCTTGTATTGCCTGCATTAGGGATTAGCTTTAAAATATTAGTCTGTGTTATTGAACGTGTGCTAGTTAATTGCACACACACATGCATTACCTGTTACTGCACGTGTGCAATTTATTAGCACAGAAACGCAGTCGCTGTTAATGCAACTGGGCTATTGAATTGCACAGAAACGCAGACATTCTTACTGCGTGTGTGCTGTTTAATAGCAACTAAACGCAGTTAGTGTCACTGCGTGTGTGCTGTTAAATAGCATTTGAGCACAGTCGCTATTACTGTGCGCTTGCTGTTTAATACCACTGGCTGTCTTAATGAGAGGGCACACCTGGGCACTGCCCGGGGGCCCCAGCTGCATGGGGGGGCCCCTGCCCTTTCCACAAAGCAGCTGGTCCTTGAGCCCGGGCTGCCCCGAAATTGGGGCAGCCCAGGCTGCCCCTCTACATCCCAGTTATCCCCCAGCACTCTGACCCCTCTACACCCTAGATATCCCCTACCTTCTACCTACTTGATTTCTGTTTACATGCACTGTCTCCATTGTAGGTGCCCCAGAGTATTACTTTGCCCAGGGGCCCATGATGCTATTAAGACAGCCATGAGTGGCCTCATCAGGCACAAGTGTCATGTAGTTTGTTGAGGGTCTCTTTAGGAAATTGTGCAATATGCAGGAGCAAAGTATGACATGGTTCTGATTCTACTTAAGAAACCTACAGTCCCTATCTTGTTTGCAATGCATGTATACTGCTGTTCAAAGTATATAGGGCCAGAAGGTCTTGTCAGGGCCGATCCTCGCTATAGGCTCACTATGCAAGGCGCTTAGGGTCCCGCAAAGCTGCAAAGGGCCCCCCAAATTACTAGAGGCCCCGCCTGGTGAGAAGTCATTTTCGCCCCCTTACCCCGCTTCTAATCTCGCTGGCTGAGTCATTTCCGACAGCAGAACAGCCGCTTCTCAACTTTCTTTAATGTGTCATGTCACTGTCGTCAGCGCGCCCCCCCCCCCCCCCCGATTCTCATTTTTAATGTGCCATGTCATTTTGCTTAGGGCCCCAGGGAGGTCAGGATCGGCACTGGGTCTTGTAATGACCTGGGGGGAGTGGTGGCGGGGAAACGCATGCTATTTTGTTCAATGATTTTTATCCATATTGCAGGGAACAACCATTACATTAAAGCCGCAAGCAGTATTACATTACTTTTTTCTGAGAGTAATCTCATGTTGTGCAGGGACATTTCTAAACACGTGCCACTACTATAGACACCCAGCAGGAACCATATTTAAGAGGAATTTTTTTTTTTCACTTTAAGCATCATTAAAATCGCTGCTCAAGAAAAAACTACAGTTTTTTTTAAAAACTTTTTTTTCCATTGATACATGTTCCCTGGGACAAGACCCAGGTTCTCAAAGACGTTTTCCATCAATAACTTGCATATTGGTCTTTAAAATTAGCGTTTTTGAATTAGAACGTTCGAGTCCCATAGACTTCAATGGGGTTCTAAATGTTCGTTCGAAACTGCGGTCTGTTCGACCGTTCTGGTGCGAACCGAACCCGGGTATGTTCGGCTCATCCCTACTCACTTGAAGCCAGTTTAAACACCTTGTTTGGTGACAAAGCCATTTCATTGTTCTGTGATGAGTTTCCATTGTTCAGACTTTCACCCAAGCTTGTGACTGTGTGTATGATCCCTTATCCCCCGCCAAGAGCTTACATACTATTGATGTCGGGCTAACTGGTCTGTAATGCCCAGGGATGTATCTTGGCCCTTTAACTACTGGTGCTACATTGGAGAAAAGCCAATTGGCTGGAACCATTCCAGTTTTTAACACTTTTTTTTTTTTTTATGTTTCAAGACAAACACGGATAAGACATCAGTGGTACATTCGCATAGGTGAGTATGAATTGGGTAGTCGGATTGAACATTGACATCTAGCGTTCTGCCTGCAAACCACTTCAAAAGAGGGGGGAACGTGCATAGCATGGGGAAGGGGGGAGGTCGGTAGAGGTAAGGAAAAGGGCATATGGAATATTACAAGTATTACACACACACACATACGTGGTAACCAGCGGGTAAATAGAAGTAGAGTCTAGTCAGCTGATCAGTTTGAGATGCCAAGAGGGGGCTTCCAAACCCTGAATTTCTTTAGGAAGTTCCGGCCTAAGTATGTCAGCTTTTAGAATGGCAGAGCTGCATTCACGAGGGATTTCCAGAGCTGTATTGTGGGAGATTGGCCTTGATTCTATTGGAGGATTGCCCTGCTAGCATAGAAGATTGTATAGAAAAGTTTTTTTTTCTGGGGGGCCTCTCAGGTATCACATATGCCTAATAGAAGGGGGATAGGACTTTCAATTTCCCAGCCAGATTAATATCTTCCAGTACTCCTGCAATCGAGAACACGACCATACGACATGAAAAGTCATCATCATCTGAGCCACACTTGGGGTAAGTTGCTATTCTGTCAGGGTAGATCTTGGCCAACCATGCAGGAGAGTAGTAGGCTTGATGAAGAAACTTAAGTTGGGTGAATCTATTCTGTCAAGACCACTAGGGGAAGGTATTGTTGAATACCCTCCTCCTAGTCATTACCCGCCAGCGTGGGAATATCTTGTTTCCTGGAGGAAAATAATTGGGAGACCTTGGAAGTATCGTGCGTGGCCAAAATGTTATATAGGTTAGAGAGGGTTTTTCCACCAAGGGGATCTAAGCATACTTTCCATAGCAGACATCTCCAAACATATAGGGGGTGAGAATTGAGCCTGGAAGGTGTGGCGTAGTTGAAGATGCCTTTAAAAAAATAAATGGTTTGGGAGGTCACGCCGACTCCTAAGAATATCATATGTGTTCAAATGTCCCTGGTAGACTACATCACTCAGGGTTGTAATCCCCGTATCTAGCCCACAGGACTGGATCGGGGATAGAGTGAAAACAAGTTAGTTGTCGGTTGCCCCATAATGGCGTATGTGGAGACCAAGCATTTGAGTTCTTGATCTTCGAACGGATGGTATCCCAAATTTTAAGGGTTGTTATCATAGGTAGGGTCACATTCAAGTTTGGGCGAGGGCCTCAATATATTAAATTGTGCTGCTGAGAGTACAAGCTGAGCAACACCACCTTCAGTGTAGAAGCAGGATTGGCCAGCTCCTCTGATAGCCACCACCTAAGAGATACGAGGATAACCACCCAGTAATATTTAATGAAACACGGTAAAGTGAGTCTACCCAATGTAAGGGGCAATTTCAGTGTATGTTTGGAAATCCTAGGGGCAGCCCCCTTCCAGACAAAGAACATGACAATACTATCAAGTTTCTTAAAAAAAAAAAAAAAAAAAGAAGATGTGTTGGGTATAGGGACAGGAGCCTTTCTAAAAAGGTAGGTAAACTTGGACAACACTGACATTTTGATCAGGTTGACTCAACCTACACGGGTGAGGGGCAGTGACCTCCAAGTGGCACACTGTTGGGACCTTAGGGAGATTACAGGGTTTAAGTTGAAAGGGATACGTTGTTTCAGATCTCGATGGATTTCAGTCCTCGGGTATCTAAACTGGGAAACCCTCTGTAGCTGGATGTGGGGAGTTCGTATCTCTACCCAAGGGGGAAGAGTATTGTTAACCGTGAATAATATTTAATAGCTCAAAGATATGATGTGGGTTAAATGAGAGTTATTTTGACCAGGAGTGAAACCAGGGGGATGCTGCACACAGATTTTTTTTTATCTTAATGCATAGAATGTATTAAGATAAAAAAAAACCTTCGGACTTTAATGGTGTCATTGAGGACAGTAATGGGGGGACCGAAGGCAGGAATGGGGAGGCTCTGGACAGTAATGAGGGGCTGAGGACATTAACGTGGAGTATAGTCAGGTCAATGACTGACAGGGACAGCCTGCAGGGAGGTGTCATTGGCATATAGTGAAACCCTTTTCTGTATGAAACTCACCCCTGTACCTCCTAAGGAGAATAGCCATAGGTTTGATTGCCAAGGCATGAGGGGAGAGGGTAGTTCTAATCTGTACCCTTGTCATCTGACCTGTACATAGCCCTGACCCAAGAGATGAAACCTGGTCCAAAGCCAAACCTGTGTAGGACCCCCCCCCCCCACACCCCCCATCGATACTGTACTTCCATTCCACTGAATTAAAAGCTTTTTCCGCATCCAAGGAGGCCACTACACCAGCACGGTCGACCTCTTCTGTGAAGACCAGGACAGTGTACAGTCTCCAAAGGTTGAAGTCGGTCCCCTTACCTGGCATGAATCCATCTGGTCTTCAGCAACCAGTTTGTGGATAACCTAATTTAGCCGTTTAGCAAGAATCTTTTGTGTCATGCCCACAGTCTCATTTTGACAGTGCCATCATGCCCACAGGCCACAGACTCTGACAAACCTAGGTACCATGCCTGCAATCTCATTCTGACAATCCCATGTACCATCATGCCTGCAGTCTCATTCTGACAATCCCATGTGCCAAATAGAAAAAGTTTATTTGGTGTTTTTTTTCCTTTTCATTAAGTTAAACAAACTCTCTGAGCTATAGAACCACTATAGCTTAATAGAGCGCAGATAAAGTGTATGCCATATGGGGTGTGGAATGGGAGGAAGGATGGGGTGCACCAAAATGTACCTTCGCCGGTGTAGACGTAAATCTTTGCACCGGCCCGAAATGCACGCCACACTTTTCACATATTTACTTCCATTTTAAAATTATATGCCACTTTTTGTGTTGGTCTATCACATAAAATCCGAATAAAATACATTTACGTTTTAGGTTGTAACATGATAAAATGTGGAACATTTCATGGGGTATGAATACTTTTTCAAGGCACTGCACCCTAAATAGTCTGAGCCTACACCCAAAAAACAATAGATAGCGGAGACACGGGGAACAATAGTGATGGAGTACGGTGTGAAGAGTAAACACAACAAACAATAGTACAGGTGGACCCCCAAGGAAGACAATATAGCATGGGGAAGGAATAGTAATCATTGGCAGTGTTATGCTAATGACTACCACAGCCAATTCAATAGACAATGTTAAGTGAGAGTACTCCTGAAAAGTCACACTCAACACAAAACCAACCAGTATTTTTAGGTAATAACACAATCTCGGTTGTATTATTACATTTTACCTAAATTTGTTGTATTATTACAAATTATCTATGTAACGAAACATCCCTCACTCCGCGTGCGTGCTTTCGTCATATACCACTTCCTCCCAGTCTGAATATAGTATACACTTTTAACCAGAGCTTTTTTTCTCAGAAAATAGTTGCAGGAACTTAAATACGACCCGTTCAGATTTCACAAACAGTAGGAGAGTCTTAAAGGGGCATTAAATACCAGGATTGCATTACATACAGAGTGTAGAGTTCAGGGGGTTACACACAGAGTGCAGAGCTGTCACTTGTAAACACAGAAACCAGATTTCTGTGTTTACAAGTGATTGTGGTGAACAGGCACCAAAGGGTCTGAGCCAGAGGCGGTGGAACTGAGTTCCCCCAAGTTCCCCCTGAAAAAAAGCCCTGCTTTTAACACAAGGGGTAAGATAACGTGGTAGGGCTGGCTCCTGGATACTCCCCCTCTCCCATCTAGCAAAAGGTGACCAGATTTTTTAAATGAAATCCGGGGACATATTTTTTTCTTTACTAGTAATGGCAACAATCAGAGACTCTCTGCCCATCGCCGCCCGCCTCAGTCTCTCAAATCTTACTCCTCAGGCCCTGGCTACTACTGGATGGGGAGCGGAGGAAGATCACTCCGCCAGGGAAGGCAGGTGGCTGGCCAGGATTTGAGCCAAGGCAGAAGAACATGCGAGCGGAGCTGAATGGGTATGCACCCGAAACTGAAGAAATATTCCCTCTGCTCCGACCAGCACATGATCATCAGAAAGGGGCACAGATAATGGGAAAAATACAACCCCCCTATGGTAGTAGGCACGGCGGAGCGGGGGGTGTAATTCAAATTTTTTTTATTTTAATTCTGCACTGATTGTCTTTGAAATTGCCCCTGCCCCATATTAAATCCAATCTGGGGACAAAACCATGGACAGACTTGGCCTGGGGACAGTGTCCTCAATCAGGGGGCTGTCCCCTGAAACTGGGGATATCTGGTCACCCTAATCTAGCAACAACTTGGCAGACAACTATATACAGTAATTAGCATGTTAATTAACACTGCACTTAAGACAGCCCAGGTGACCAGACAGTCTGTCTCCGGAGATCAATGTGATCGGCTCTTTCAATGATCGTGTATTGTTCAGAATTAAACAAACTAAGAATAGTCTTTATATATATCCTGGGAGATATTGTAGATATATACAGTATATTATTGTCCCATTTTAAGTAATCCAAGACATATTTTCTCAGTCACCCTGTGCCAGGATTGCACAGGGCGACTTGGACATTAGAGGTGCATGGGGAGCTGAATCAAGAGTTTCCCAACATTTCCAAGGGATTCTTGGTTCCATGTGCCCTCCCGTCACAATCTAAAGGCCCGTACACACGGTGGGACTTTCGGCCAACAAACTTCAAAATCAACAAGTTTTCAAATTTGTCCGATCGTGTGTACGCTCCATCGGACCAACTTTTTTGTGTTTCGTCGGACAAAAAGTTCGGTCTGCAAACAGACAAACTTTTCGACAACAAAAGTCCGATGGTGCCTAGTCCGACCGTGTGTACAGCAAGCCATCGGACTTTTGTACAAAGTGCAAATACGCATGCTCAGAACCAATGTTAAAATCAACCAACAATAGCAGAAGTTAACCAAAGGATGGCGGAAAAGAGCAGAAAAAACACTTGATGTTGGGAAAGTTTTAGAAAAGTTTTCAGAAAAGTCAGAGCGTGTGTATGCTATGGGTGTGACCGGACAAATCACTTTGAACAAAAATCCAAGGGAAAGTTCGTTGGATGTCCGACCGTGTGTACGAGGCTTAAGTTTGTTTTATTTATGTTTTATACAGTATTTTTCTCTACATTGTATATCTCCATGAGCTTATTTTAGTGGCCATCTCCAAGCAGTAGACAGGTCTAATAGGAGAATTAAAGGGAAATCTACATAGCAAGTGTATTGATATATAAAAAAAAACAATTGCTGGGTCTATCCAGTTTATCTATTCAATAAAGAAAAACATATCCCATAATAGACTGAGACACACAATTTATAATAACAATGGTATCTACCTTGAACACTCTCAGTCTACACCCGAAAGACAATAGGGACAGTAATCACTGGCAGTGTTATGCTAATGACTACAACAACCAATTCAATAGACAATGTTAGGGTGTAGTACTCCTCAAAAGTCAATCTCAACTAATAAAAAATAAAGTATACTAGATGTAACCGATCTTAAAAAAAAATCATGTGGGGGACTTCAATCTGATAGCTAACTCCTGTTTGGACTTTAACAAGATGTTCCTGTGAAGGAAAAACATCTGAAATGTAAATCAATGTCTTTGATTTATAATTACATTTATTGTTAAATTTTATGACAAAAATTAATTTGATAAAATATGAACGTTTCCCTTTAAGAGTCTATAAAGGATTTGTTGGGAAGGTTTGCTGGACATGTTTTTGTCTGTATTTTATGGTATTTATTTTCAGAGGATTTACTTTCTCTTGGAAAATATACCACATATGAGTGAATATACCACATATGAGTGAACATACCACATATGAGTGGCTGGAGGCCGTATGTAGACGGCCTCCCTGCAATTGGGATCCACACTGTGGCCGTAGAAAGTCGTCAGGCCGGCAGGAAGTGGTTAAAAAAAAAAACCATCTTGATTTCGGACGCGGGGGATTCGGCTACTATACTTGAGGCAGCCCATCTGGGCTCCTATGAGTCCCTTCGGTTGGCGATCCATCGGGGTACGGGTAAGGACCTCCCACTGACAGATTCTATGAAGGCCACTGTTAAGGCGTGGGTGGAGGTGGTGAAATTGGCTTGTCCAAGTTACACGGGGGTTTCCCCCTCGACTCCCCTGTGGATGAACCCGAAGCTCCAACATTTTTATAAATTTGATGACGCTGCTGTCTGGGCGGTTAAGGGGGTTAAATTGCTTAAAGATATTCTGTTAACGTTCGACCAGTTGAAGGCCAAACATGATCTTCCTAATTCGCAATTCTTCCGGTATTTGAGACTGAGGCACGCATTTCAGACGCAGTTCGAGACGCAGACGTTTGAATCCTTTCCTTCTAGATTAGAGGACCTCCTAATGACAGAAGACTTACCCAAAACTTTGTCAGTGACGTATAAAGAGCTATTTAAAATCAGTCCTAAGGCCTTAATAAAATGCAGAGAGCGGTGGGTGGCTGAGGTTCCAGGTATACAAGGGGAGGAGTGGGATGACATGTGGGACCGTCCATTTAAATATCTGGTGGCGGCTAGGGACCGGTTAATTCAGTTTAAATTCCTGCATAGGGTCTATTATACCCCGGCCAGGCTGGCATCGATCTATCCGTCGGTGCCCCCTGAATGTTGGAGGTGTACTTTTTCGCCAGCGGATGCGCACCATGTGTTTTGGGACTGCCCTCAGATTCAGCAGTTTTGGACTGGGGTCACGTCCTGTATAGCAGGGGTACTGGGGGTACCTGTACCACGGGAAATAAGTGTATGTTTGCTGGGCTTGGTGGAGGAGGTGGTCCCGTCCAGGGCGCACAGGACGTTACTCAGTATCCTCCTGTTCTATGGGAAGAAATCTATTTTGCTTAAGTGGAGGAGTCCGGGGGCCCCGGAGATAGCATTCTGGAAGGGGCTGGTGAATGCTATGCTTCCATATTACAAGGCAACGTACTTGTCTCGGGGGTGTGTGGGAAAATTTGAAAAAGTCTGGAGGGCCTGGTATGAATCTGACCAGACGGTTGGGTAGTGAGGAATGTTAAATAATTTCTGAAGTTTCCTGTTTTGTGTATTTGCTTTATTTTACCCCGGGTGCATCGGGAGTGGGATCTGTAACATTTATTGAGCGAGGTGGAGATCCTTCTTCAGAGGTGCCCCGTGCTATGGTTTGCAGGGGGAAGGGAACTGAGTAGAGGGGGGAGGGAGGGTGGGTGTTCTGTTGGTTATTGCCATCTGTGATGGCACTGTTTTTATGTACATGGTCATGTTGACCAATGGGTATACTTGGTGTTGTGCCAAGGAATGTGTGTTATGTTATGGCAAAAAAAATTCAATAAACAGAAAAAAAAAAAAAAAAAGCCATCGTTGGTGGCTGGTTTCCTCTTCCTGGTTCCCTTGCCGGTACGTCGATGATGTGTTTTATAAAACATTCTTCAGCTGATTCAAATTAATGTTATTATTTGTATCTTTTAACACAATTACCGCCGACAGTATGCACTTTTTCAGCCTCAACTTTAGGGGGTTATACTGGGGTGATATGCAGCTATAGGCATCATCCCGGTACCATTTTTTAGAGCGGGCGGTTGGCTTTCCAGGGATAATAACTGATGCGGGTAAAAGCTGCTCGGTTGTTATACCGGAGGAGTGGGAGGGGACATTCACCCCCTTCTGCCGCTCTTACCAGGCCTCCCATCCCACTGGCAGACCCGATCTGCGTTCTGGCACTTCCACCAGCTCGAGACAGATTGGAATGAAGCAGTAAACGGCTTTGTTCCAGCCTCCTGTATGTAAACACAGAAGCAATGTCACGTCACTTCCGGTTTACTCGGCTGCCAATGGCGCCGGTTTTAAAAAAAAAATACAGTATTCAGAACTGCCGTTTTTGGCGATCTGAATACTTTGAAGTGCAAAAGGAGGGATTTTGGGTCTTTTAGACCCCCGATCCCTCCATTAAGAGTACCTGTCATCGCCCATTACTGTCACAAGGGATGATTACATTCCTTGTGACAACAATAAAAGTTATTCAAATAGTTGTTTTAAAACACAATGTAAAAAAAAAAAATTAAAGCGAAACACCCAAATACTCCAATAGTCTAGTCTACACCCGAAAGACAATAGGGACAGTAATCACTGGCAGTGTTATGCTAATGACTACAACAACAAATTCAATAGACAATGTTAGGGGGTAATACTCCTCAAAAGTCAATCTCAATTACCTTATTTCCCGGCATATAAAACGACTGGGCATATAAGACGATCCCTTAATTTTCTAGGTAAAATGTTGGTTTTGGGATATACTCGCCGTATAAGACAACCCCCTTCCTACTAGTCTGTCTGGAAGGGGTAGCCGTAACGACCATTGACAGGAACATGCTTTTATTTAGCTTTTTTTTAAATCTCACTGTGCCCATTACATGCCTCCTGTGCCCATTACATGCCTTACTGTGCCCATTACATGCCTCACTGTGCCATCAAAATGCCTCACTGTGCCATACCTTTAGTCCTGTACTGCGGGCGTCCATTATTCAAAAGCCGTGCCTCCTCCTTATGCTGTTCCGTGATAGGTGCCTGTGTTCCGCCTATTACGGAGGTCCTCTCGTCCGAAGCCGAGGATGAGAAGACATCCGTGATAGGCGGAACACCGAACAGAGGCTCTGCTGGGAAACCAAGTGTTCTGCCTATCACGGGACACCACAAGGAGGAGGCGCGGCTTTTGAATAATGGTACCGGCGTATAAGACCACCCCCGGGTTTTGGGGCAAGTTTTTAAGCCAAAAAGGTCATCTTATATGCCGGAAAATACGATAATAAAAAAAAAAACAATCATGTGGGGGACTTCAATCTGATAGCTAACTCTGATTTATAATTGCATTTATTGTTACATTTTATAACAAAAAGAAATTTGATAAAACATGACTGTTTCCCTTTAAGAGTCTATAAAGGATTTGTTGGGAAGGTTTGCTGGACATTTTTTTGTCTGTATTTTCTGGTATTTATTTATAATATATGGAATATTTTCGGTACACAGGACTGAGACACACAATTTATAATAACAATGGTATCCACCTTGAATACTCTCGGTCTACACCCGAAAGACAATAGGAGCAGGAAACACTGGCAGTGTTATGCTAATGACTACCACAGCCAATTTAAAAGACCAGGTTAGGGGGGTAATACTATTCAAAAGTCAATATCAACTAATACAAAATAAAGTATGCTAGATGTAACAGGGGAAAAAAACAATCCAATAAATCTTTATGTGACCAATATATATATATATATATATAATGTTTGGGGGTTCTAAGTGATTTTCTAGCAAAAAAAATAAACTGTTTTAAACTTGTAAACACAGAGTCTGAAAAACAGGCTCGGTCCTTAAGTGGTTAACAATCTTTCTGTGCCTTCACCAACAAAATCACAAATACGAGAAATGGAAGTAATGTGGGGTGTATTTCCGCGCCAAATGTGATAAGTAAATGAATTTGTTCACTGAGTGAAGTAAAATTAACTACTTAAAGTGCCAAGCAGCTCCTCTGAAACAAAATATATAATAGTATATTGTGCAATTGAATAAAGGTGTGGAAGAGGGCGCTAGTGTGAATATTTCCTAGCGATTGGGACACCCTCGCTAAGAGGATCCCAAAAGGCAGGATAATAATGATAAAATTAATAAATTAAACACTCACATGGATATGAATCTAACATTGACTAAATCTCTATCTAGAGATGTCCAGTGAGTACACACAAAAGCAAAATCAGTGAAATAATTAGATGCAACAAACTAATGACTAGATAAAAAATAAAAAATAGTAAAAATGATGAAAAGTGAAATCAATTATTGTGCAAAGAATTGATATGTGTCTCTTGATTGACACAATGAATAAACACAGTTCATAGGAGATCACCTTCACAGGATACTTCAATTAGTGTTCATGCAATCAATCCTGGTGATACTGCAGCCACCACCATCTATTAAAACTTCACCCGATGTGCTCTTACAAGGGAATGCACTTACCAGATTTTGTGGACAACTTTAATGAAAAAGTAGGTCTGCAAGGCTGAACAGGTTAAGTGCCTGTACACTATTCACCACACGTTAAGACTGCCACGATAATTGAACCAATGGTATCCCAGAATTCCATCCACAAAAAACAGAAGAGATCTATAGTGCATTACCGCTTTATTACAACATCTTAAAAAACAAGCTGAATTGGCCCCTTACTTGTGTAGGTGCCTACCCGGCACTAGGACTGCATGCGTAGCTTAGGAGACTCGTTCTGAATCTCACAGGCCGCCGTGTGTTCGAATGTCCAAATCGTCTCTGCAAGACCTATGAGCGGGATCAGCTGAGGAACGGAAATGTCAGACTAGCCGCCGACATATGTTTTGTGGAATCCACGTCATCAGGGGGGCGTGTCTGACCGCAAAGTGTTATGGTATATGTAGGCAGAGAGGAGCCAATGGGAGGTGTTAATAGGTGTGTACTACCAACGCATGCAATCCTACCGTCGCGCGGCATCACAGCATCCAGAGGCTCATAATATGTATACATCTCCATCGCATTTTGATGTTTGTTTAGACAATAGTATGAATACTTGTAACAATAAAACAATAAAAACACTAGGTAATACACCAAGCTGCTAAATTGTTACTGCAATATATCGGTAAATAATAATAGACTTGTCCCATATCAATAGATTGTCATATGTTTGGCATATCTATATCGGACAATGGTACATTCCTATTCTTACCCAGATGGTATATTTTGCAGAAATTATACCTATATTAAAAAACTCAAAGAATTTTTTAAAATGTTAAAAAATTTAAATAGATTTGTAGTTTATGGGGAAAGAAATTCTACATGGGATGTTATTCAGCATGGGGGATGTTGCTGCCATCTATTGGATTCTATTGGATTAGAAGTGTATTGTTTTTATTAGAATTGTGACAATAGATTATATAACATTGGATCTAAATTCACCATACATGGATAGGATATTTTCTTACAATTGTGTTTGATGAGCCCTGCTGGTAAGACCACTCCCAACAGGGTCCATTAATGGAAAACCTACTTTGGCAAAAAATAAAAATGAAAATATAAAATAGCTACAAATCATTAGTCATTAGCCAAAAAGCAGCTAATATCCAATTCTATATTTAACCCCATGGGGTGCACAGTCCTCATTTTATGTATCCACATGGTTTCATTTTGTGATATGCTCCATGTCATATGTGTTCCTCTCCAGTGCTTGGATACTTTGTCAATACCATAAAAAGTACACAATGTGGGGTCACTCTTGTGGTGACTGGTGAAATGCCTTTACACGCTGTGATTTGGGACATCATTTCGAATATTAGCTAGATGCTCATTTATTCTTATTCTCAATGTGCGCGTCGTTCTCCCCACATATTGCAGTGGGCAAGGGCATTCTACCACATATGTTACGTGATCTGAGTCGCATGTTATAAGGGGTTTGATTTGAAAATTCTCTTCGGTTACATGTGATTTAAATTGTGTGCGTTTTCTGGGGGCACTAGCTTGTCGTGTCGTTTTGCAAGCCTTGCATCTGGTGCAATAATGGAATCCTGGTATGTCGAGGAATGTTAATGTTTTTTTGGGTGGATCAGGTACATTACGTGCCACTTGATTCCTCAACCCTGGTGCTCTCCGATAGATGAATTTTGGAGTGTCTGAGATGCAACTTTGAAGATCTTGATCTTTTAACAAGATGGACCAGTATTTTTTGTAGATATTCTCAACTTGTCTATACTGTCTATTGTACCCTGAGATGAGTGCCACTTCTCTATGTTGTTCCTTTTTGGATTGGTTTGTAGGAGAGATTGTCTTTCTATCTGGGAGACTTGTTTTTTAACTTTCTTTAATGTTTTCTCAGTATACCCTTTTTCCATGAATTTAGCCGTGAGCTGTTCAGCTTGTACATGATAGTCATGGTCAGTAGTGCAATTTCTTTTGAGTCTCATGTATTGACCTTTGGGTATTGCGCCTAACCATCGGGGATGGTGGCAGCTGGATGTTGGTACAAACCCGTTCCGATCTGTCGGTTTGAAATATGTAAGAGTTTCCAACCTTGCTCCTTTTTTCTTGATGGTTAAATCAAGATAATTGATTGATGAGTTGCTGATCTCAGCTGCAAATTTGAGCCCGTATTTATTTTGATTCATATAGATAACATATTGACGTAGATCCAACTCCGATCTTTCCCAGAAGATGACCACGTCATCTATGTATCTTTTGTAGAACTTGAGTGCCTTATGCCTCCGATGGAAGATGTTCTCATGTTCCCATTTATTCAGGACGATGTTTGCTACGCTAGGTGCATAGCGGGCACCCATGGCTACTCCACCCACTTGGGTGTAATAGTGTTCATTCGCCCAGAAGTAATTGTTGGTCATGGCTAGCTCATGTCCTTGCAGCAGATAATGGATTTGATCTGATTTCAGTTTCGCATCATCATTAAGGGCCCATCTGAGTGCTTCAATAGCATCTTTATTTTGTATATTTGTGTATAGAGACTCTATATCTACTGTAGCCATAATAGTAGATTCTGAAATTTCCCCTTCCTGGATATCGACTATCAGATCTCGGCTGTCATTGAGATAAGAGGGACTCATTCGTACTAGAGGTTTCAAGAAAGTGTCTAGATACTCTCCTAATCTAGAAAATAGTGAACCAATCCCACTCATAATGGGTCTTCCGGGGGGGTTTCTCCATGCCTTTATGAATTTTGGGTACCGTGTATAGTACTGGAACTCGAGGTGCATGAGGAACCAAATACTTAGCTTCTTGCGATGTCAGTATTTGGTTAGTGAATCCTTCGTTGACCCAAGCGGAGCGTTCCTCCTTAAGTCTTGGGGTTTGATATCCTTTCATGCATTTATATGTTTTAGTGTCTTCTAGTTGTGCTTGCATTTCACTGTAGTAGTACTTGCGATCAAGGATAACCAGTCCTCCTCCTTTGTCTGCAGGTCTCACTACAATTTGCTTATTTTTTTCTATGGATTTTATACCTTTCTTGTATTTTACACTCCCGCTTCTGGGTGGAGTGGGTAATTCTCTAATCTCGTCTTGCACCATTTTGCGGAACACTTCAATATGGTGGTTATTCCCTTTTTGGGGATTAAACACTGATTTGTTTCTCAGTCCACTGTGTACATATGATTCCGGAGGTTTTTCTACTTCTAGTGTATGTTGATTCGCAAAATGTTTTTTGATGTTAAGTTTCCGAATATGTTGTTCAACATCAATAAACAATTCAAATTTGTCCAATTCTTTGCTAGGGGCAAACTTTAGACCTTTCTGTAACACTTCTAATTCTTGGTCTATGAGGTCCACACCTGCCAAGTTATAAATTCCTTCATTTAGTAATTTATTCTCCTTTTTCTTTCTCCCTCTTCCACGTCAGCCTCTTTTTCTAATTCTTCCTTGGTATGTTGGGGCGATTTCTGTGGAATCCGATATGTATCCTTCCCCCCTCTCCCCCCCCCCCCCCTGGTAAGGAGTATGGTTGGGACCTGGTCTTCCTCTAAAGTGACCCCTTGGTCCTCCTCTGGGAGGTATGGGTGGATAATGATATCTATAGGGTTCGTAGTAGTGGGGGTCAGGTCCCCTAAATTCAAGTGGAGCGTAATGATTATAGGTATCCACTGGGTAATGGTAGGGATATTGTCCTGGTGTGGGATAACCAGATGATTTGGGTGGACCCACTTGAGGTTTGGGGCCTTGTTTATTTGCTTTTTTCTTCACAGGTTCTTTTGTTGTTCACAGATCTCATTCTTACTAGCCGCAATTGCGGTTTGTTTACTTACGGGTACCCGGGCGTGACGTCATGCTGCACATCCGGCAGGTGGCGATTGTGACGGACCCATCCGTATACTGGACATATTGTGTTTGTCTGCTTGCTATTCCCCAATAATATGCCCTCAGTCCCCATGTCGTTCTGTTATTTCAGTCTCCCATCTGGTCCCCTAGGGGAGTGTCCACCAGGCGGGAGACCTGCATAAATATATAAAATGTTTGGCAGTTATAAAGTTAGAAACTGTGATGCATGCTGGGAAATGGTGGGGATGTATGTTTGAAATGTTGTTCTGTTATTTCAGTCTCCTATCTGGTCCCCTAGGGGAGTGTCCACCAGGTGGGAGACCTGCATAAATACGGGCGGGTAGCCCACAGTAAACAGTTCGTGTTTTACCCTCATAATGGAGCTTGGTCTCGTTACTGGAGGGGATTGGGTTACTGGCCACTAAGGACGGTGTACTTTGGAGCTCGGGAAGAGAGGTACCGCAACAACTGGTGGCAAGCGACGGGATGAACCTCAGCGCCCAAAGAAACCACTACAACCAGGACCAAATGGAATTGCAATACCAAAACCTGAGAAGAGCTACCTTAAAGGATTTATTAGAGCAAAGAGGCGGACAGGCCAGTAACCTCAAAAAGGGGGACATTATCACATTATTGCTGGAAATGGATGGAGTACCAGCAGCAGAGGGAACCAATGGACCCAGCCCAGACGACAGAACCCCCGAAGAAGAGAGATTTGACCGGGCGGTAAGAATTAGGCTGGCCCATTATGGTCCCAACCCATCTGCGGAAATTATCGCCCAAGTCCAAGCCGCTGTGGAGGCCAACCTGCTACGCCAAAGCGGCACTGCAGCAGCCCCAGTCACAGCAGACACGGGGGAAAGAAAGAAGGTGCCGTTTGCAGCATTTAAAGCCTTCAGTGAGACAGAAGGAGAGATCGATGGGTACCTTGCCGATTTTGAGCGGCAATGTGCCCTGCACAAGGTACACCTGGAGGACTGGATCCCTATATTGTCCGGCAAGTTATCCGGCCGGGCCAGTGAGGCTTTTCGGGCCATCCCTGACGAGGAGATCGGGGATTATGTGGCCGTCAGGAAAGCTCTACTCTCCCGGTATGCCGTTACACCCGAGGCATACCGAAGGAGGTTCCGGGACACTGTAAAAACGACTGGGGACTCCTACGTTGAATGGGCATGTAAGGTGCACCGCACCGCCGCACACTGGATGGCGGGGTGCCAGGCTGTGTCCGGAGAGGAGGTGCTACAGATGTTTCTGTTGGAACATTGCTTCGACAAATTACCAACAGGGGTCAGAGAGTGGGTAAGGGACCGTAAACCCTCCACTCTCCATGAAGCAGCTCGCCTGGCGGATGAGTATACGGATGCCAGAAAATTGGACAATTCAGCCACCAAGGCTCCCGCCAGGGTGGAATACAAGCCAGCAGCTACTATTTACCAACCCCCTATGAATCGGCCCTCAGCACCCCCTCCGTCGACCCAGTATCCCCGCTCACCCCGGTTTAACTCTCGGGAATACTCCCAACCCAGTCGGTGCTACCTATGCAATCAGCTGGGACACAAGCGACCGGAGTGCCCGATGAACAATGCCAACCAAAGTCAGTCCTGGAAGAGACCCCCAGGGGCCAATCCACGACCACCTCTCCCCGCAACTCACTGTGTGGAGGAAGAGAAATGCTGGGGTATTCTGCATGAGGCCGACCCCGTTCAGGCGGCCCACCGAGATAACAGGCAGCACCACAGACAGTGTGTCAAGGTCAACGGGAAGGAGGTCAGTGGCCTACGGGATACCGGTGCGACTATGACTTTACTCCAGAAGCACCTAGTATCCGAGAACCAACATACCGGGGACACGGTCGCAGTACGAGTAGCAGGAGGTGCCGTGTTCCGACTACCCGTTGCCCGGGTACATTTGGATTGGGGAGTGGGCGCTAGACAAGTGAACGTGGGGGTTATGAAAGACTTACCCGCCGATGTCCTCCTTGGCAATGACTTGGCCCCCCTCCTTTCAGCCTATACTCCCATGGGCCCCGCTGCAGTAGACGCTGTCACGACCCGGGCCCAGACCCGTGCCACCGAAGCCGGCCCACCTGCTGCTGCGACCCAGGTAAGACCCTCTACCCCGACGTGTATGTTAGATCCGGCCCCTTTAGGCTGGGATACCCCAGAGATGTACGGAAGGGAGACTAGGGAAGACCCGACGTTAGCGAAGTACAGGGCCAGGGCCGACTCAGGGGAGGAAGGAGTAGATGGGGAGCACTACGAGTGGGTGGGGGATAGGCTGTACAGGATCCCGAGACCGTCCCAAAAACCGAGCACCCCTCCTCACAAGCGACAGCTAGTGGTACCTGCCAAGTACCGGCAGGAGATTTTACGGATTGGGCACGATGTGCCGTTAGCGGGCCATCTAGGCTCCCACCGCACAGCTCATAGGATCACACAAAACTTTTTCTGGCCCAATTTGAACCGAGACGTGCGGATGTATTGTAGCACGTGCGACACCTGTCAACGGGTAGGAAAGCGGGGAGATCACCCAAAAGCTAGGCTTCAGTCGATGCCTATAATTGGGGAGCCCTTTTCCCGCATAGCCGTTGACCTGGTAGGTCCACTGGCCAGGGCTAGCCCCTCCGGTAAGAAGTACATTCTTACTGTGGTGGACTATGCCACACGTTACCCAGAGGCAGTAGCGCTGTCTAATATCGAGGCAGAGACAGTAGCTGATGCCCTGGTTAAGATATTCACTAGGGTCGGGTTCCCTCAGGAGATTCTCTCTGATCAGGGAACTCAGTTTACCGCTGTGCTCACCCAGCAACTGTGGAAGGTGTGCGGCATTAAACCGCTGCTTAGCTCACCGTATCACCCCCAGACCAACGGCCTCTGCGAGCGATTTAATGGTACCCTCAAACAGATGCTGAGGACCTTTACTGACACTTGCAGAGACTGGGAGCGATTCCTGCCTCATCTGCTATTTGCATACAGAGAGGTGCCCCAGGAATCTACTGGGTTCTCCCCCTTTGAGTTACTCTATGGGAGAAGGGTCCGAGGACCCCTAGATCTCATTAGAGGACACTGGGAGGGGGAGACGGAGCAAGAAGGGACCCCCATAGTACCATATGTCCTGGAACTCCGGGACCGCATGGAGAAACTATCCCTGATGGTAAGGGAAAATCTCCAGGCGGCCCAGGGGAGACAGAAGCGGTGGTACGATCGGGGCGCCCGACAGCGGGTCTTCCAGGTTGGGCAGAAGGTTCTAGTGCTCAAACCTGTGAAGGCAAACAAGATGCAAGCATCTTGGCAGGGCCCGTATAAAGTATTAGCGCAGATATGTGATACTACCTACCTTATAGCCAGCTGTTCAGATGAAGGGATCCAGCGATCCTTTCATGTGAACATGTTAAAGGAGTATCAGGAGCGACCAGAAGATGTTGCGGCAGTCTGTGCCCCAGCTACGGATGACCCCGAGAACTTACCTTTACCTGACTTGTTAGAGAGGAATCCCCAGACGGACCTTACGAGCCTTGTGCAGCTAGGAGACCGGTTAAACCCAGCAAAGAAGGTACAGGCAAGACAGCTTCTGTGGGAGAAGCAGGCGACGTTCTCCCAAGAACCCGGGTACACCACACTAGCTATGCACAAAGTTGAGACGCCCGGACAGAACCCCCTACGACAACCCCCATACCGTATCCCTGAAGCAGTCCGAGAGGAAATGCGGACGGAGATACAGGAGATGACTCGGCTGGGGGTTATCGAGCCGTCAGACAGCCCTTGGGCCTCTCCTGTAGTTCTGGTGCCTAAGAAAGATGGGACCACCCGGTTCTGCGTAGATTACAGGCGGCTCAACGAACGGACCACCACTGACGCGTACCCGATGCCCCGGGTAGACGAATTATTAGACCGCATTGCCAGGGGGCGCTACCTGACCACCATTGACCTGTGCAAGGGTTATTGGCAGATCCCCCTGGCCGAGGATGCTATCCCTAAGTCGGCCTTCGTCACCCCATTTGGCCTATACCAGTTTAAGGTTATGCCATTTGGAATGAAGAATGCTCCGGCTACCTTTCAGCGTATGGTGGATAGACTCCTCGATGGCTTCCAGGACTTCGCGTGTGCGTACCTGGATGACATTGCGGTCTACAGCGAGACTTGGGAAGACCATTTAGTCCACGTGGGGGTGGTGCTGGACAAGATTCGGGCCGCCGGCCTGACCTTGAAGCCAGATAAGTGCCATTTAGGCATGGCAGAAGTGCAGTACTTGGGTCACAGGGTAGGATGTGAGACCCAGCGACCAGAGCCAGCTAAGGTCGAGGCGGTAGCTAACTGGCCCACACCTATCACCAAGACCCAAGTGCTAGCCTTCCTGGGGACGGCAGGGTATTACCGACGTTTTGTCCCCGACTACAGTACGGTGGCCAAGCCCTTGACGGACCTGACTAAGAAAAACTTACCTAAGCAGGTCCTGTGGTCGCCAGCTTGTGAAGCCGCGTTTCGGGCCCTGAAGCAAGCTCTAGTGAATGCCCCTGTCCTGGCTGCCCCAGTGCCTAACAAACGTTTTCTCGTCCATACGGATGCTTCCATGTATGGACTGGGGGCTGTGCTAAGCCAGGTCGGGGAAGATGGAGGGGAGCACCCTGTCGCGTATCTCAGCAGAAAACTACTACCCAGGGAAGTGAGTTATGCGGCAGTGGAGAAGGAGTGTTTAGCCCTGGTCTGGGCACTAAAGAAATTGAGTCCTTATTTATACGGACAAGAATTTTCCCTCATTACGGACCACAACCCCCTAGTTTGGCTTAACCGGGTCTCAGGAGACAATGGCAGACTGCTGAGGTGGAGTCTGGCACTACAGCCTTACAATTTCACCATCAGCTACCGACCCGGTAAGCAGAATGGGAATGCGGATGGATTATCTCGGCAAACAGACGTCTCTACGCCTTCTCCGTCCGGTCATCCCCAAGTTGACCCGCCAAAGGGTCAAGCCGGGTCTGCCGGAGTGTTCCACAAGGAGGGGGCCATGTGACGGACCCATCCGTATACTGGACATATTGTGTTTGTCTGCTTGCTATTCCCCAATAATATGCCCTCAGTCCCCATGTCGTTCTGTTATTTCAGTCTCCCATCTGGTCCCCTAGGGGAGTGTCCACCAGGCGGGAGACCTGCATAAATATATAAAATGTTTGGCAGTTATAAAGTTAGAAACTGTGATGCATGCTGGGAAATGGTGGGGATGTATGTTTGAAATGTTGTTCTGTTATTTCAGTCTCCTATCTGGTCCCCTAGGGGAGTGTCCACCAGGTGGGAGACCTGCATAAATACGGGCGGGTAGCCCACAGTAAACAGTTCGTGTTTTACCCTCATAATGGAGCTTGGTCTCGTTACTGGAGGGGATTGGGTTACTGGCCACTAAGGACGGTGTACTTTGGAGCTCGGGAAGAGAGGTACCGCAACAGCGATCATCTCTCCGGGCCCCCGATGGGACGGGAGAGCCTGGAGAAGCACCAGATGGCGGCGGGAGGGGGGGATGTACTAAAGCGTGGCTAAAATAAAGTGGACTCAGGACGTAGGACCAATAGAGGACGAGGACTGGTGTGAGATTTTGGAGGGGGTCAAGATGGCGTCTCCTAAACTCTCTGATAGGTTGACGCAACTGTACATTGTACACCGGGCATATTTGACACCGGGGAGACTGGCAAAGTTTCAGCCAACGTGAAGCCCCGCATGCCCTATGTGTGGCTCAAACATGAGCTCTTTCTGCCACTTGATTTGGGAATGCGCAGACATACAAGCGTACTGGTTGCAGGTAACGCGCTTTCTGCATGACAATATGGGATCCCCGGTGGGCCTGGACCCGAAGGTCTGCCTATTGGGGCTCCTTCTTGACATTGACGTAGATAAATACCGGACCATATTTATTAATGAGGCATTGTTTATGGCTAGAAAAGTAGTGGCTAAGGTATGGATGAGAACAATTGCCCCGACCCTGCAGGATTGGAAAAGGACAACACCCTGCCATACAGAAAATTTATATACACGCACCGAGGCAGGCCGCAGAAGTTCTCTAGGGTATGGGATAGATGGCTAGAAGACGGAGAAACATGTACAACGTAATGATCAGACATGCATGAGAAATGGGTTACTGTTTCCGGCTGGAAGGGTGGGAATGTGAGAGGTGCAGGGCCCTGTGCCTCTTGGGCCAAGATGAGGGTATATGTGTGGTCGATGGAGTGTACTCATACAATAAGACTGGGAGGTAGTTCTGTATAGACTGGAAAGAACATGTAGACATGCTTACATTGTATAACTGTACATGTATGTTGTTTATACTATTGAATATGTGTGTATCTCAATTTTTTTTTGCATCTCAATAAACATTGTATTCTTGATTAAAAAAAAAAAACTTTACTATCAGCTATTGTCTAGAAAACCTGTTTAAATGCAAATTGGCAGCAGCAGCAATCCAGGCTTGTTTACACAAAATTTACAATATAAGTCAGCCAATGAAAAGCCTCCATGTCTGCCTTCCCCGCCCATCTCTCTTGCATAAAGTGGGCGTCTCCCTCCTCTGATCAGTCATTCTACTTCCAGACGTTGTCCGGTGTGGATCTGCAGTGGAAGCGAATACTCCGAGAATCTAATCCGACTTCTTCACTTCTCACCCACCACATTAAGGTAAGGTCACTTTCATTGAACAAATCCATGGATGTTTACATATTTATCACCTCTGTAGCCAGGGGCGGGCTAACCATTGAGACTCTCGGGCACTGCCCGAGGGCCCCATGCCCATGCCCATGCCCCATGCCCATCAGGGTTGCCAGGCTCAGTAAAACCAGGGACAGTATGTAAACATCTGTGTTTTTTTTTACATCTGTCCCTGATATGTCCGAAACCGACATGCTTTTGATGTAAAAATATCGAGATTTTAGCTGCCCCGCCTCTGCACTGCCTCCTGGCATGGTGGCCATCTGTAAGCCCGGGGGCCCCATCATCTTCTATTGCCCGGGGGCCCCATGAGTTGTCAGTCCGCCCCTGTCTGTAGCATTATCAGAATGTCCCCGGCCCTTTCCATAAAATGCACAGATGTGAATGTGACCCATAGGAAACCATGTTACATGGACTGTAGTGTGTTTCTACAAAACTGAAAATGCACTAAAAAATGCACAGGTGTGACCCAGGCCTGAATGTACTCCATACATGTCTGATGTTGTGTTCAAGCTCTATATTTAGTGTCCAAACTTTATTTCTGAGTCACATACATATAGATATGGAGGTCTATTGAGCATTTCATATTTATAGGTATATAACTGAGGGTAGCAGTATTCATATTTGACCAAAGTCTTTGTTTTTGTCTTTTTAAATATATTTTTTCTGCGTAATAATGCAATTTAATTATTTTTTTGCTCCCTAGGACGCTATGGCCTCTATTGTTCATGATGGCTTATGGACAGAATGGTTTCCTTCGCCTTACAAGGACTCACCCCTTTACCTCAAACCACTCCCCCTTCCAACTCTCCCCCCTTCCCCTCTCCATCTCTCCCCCCTTCCTCGCACGCCCCTTCCATCCTCCCTTCTTCCCCCTTCCCTTTCCCTCCCCTTCTCTCTCTCCTCCTGCCCCCCTTGCCTCTCTCCCCCCTGCCCCCCCTTCCGTCTCTCCCCTTCCCTCCCTTCCTCTCCCCTGCCCCCCTCCCTCTCCCCTGCTCCCCTCCCTCTCTCTCCCCTGCCCCCCATCCTTTCCCCTGCCCCCCTCCCTCTCCCTCTTCCCTGCTCTCCCTTCCCTGTCTCTCCCCTGCCCCCCATCCTTTCCCCTGCCCCTTTCTTTTCCCCTGCCCCCATCCTCTCCCCTTCCCTCCCTTCCCTGTCTCCCCTGCCCTCTCTTCCCTCTCGCTCCCCCCCTTCCCTTTATCTCCCCTGCCTTCCTCTTCACTCTCTTCCCTGCCCTCCTCTTCACTCTCTTCCCTGCCCTCCTCTTCACGGTCTCTCCCCTGTCCCCTCTTCCCTCTCTCTCCTCTGCCCCCCTTCCCTCTCTCCCCTGCCCCCATTCCCTGTCTCTCCCCCCTTCCCTCTCCCCTCTCTCCCCCTTCTCTCTCCCCTGCCCCCCTTTCCCCTCTCTCCCCCCTTCCCTCTCTATCCCCCCTTCACTCTATCTCTCCTATCTCACACCCTTCTCTCTCCCCTGCTCCCCTCTCCCCTGCACCCCCTTCCCTCTCTCTCCCCAGCCCCCTTCCTTTTCTCTTCCCCTTTTCCCTCTCTCCCACTTCCCTCTTTTCTTCCTTCCCTCTCTCCCCCCTTCTTGCTCTTTCACCCCTTCCCCCTTCTTTCTCTTCTCCTGCCCCCTTCTCTCTCGGCAGAAGAGGGAGAAGACAGTGCAGAGAGGAAAGAAAATGGAGAGAGAGGAGAACCGGCAGAGGGAGAAGAAATTGCCAGAAGAGGGAGAAGAGCAGGAGAGGGGAGAATAAGTCAGAAGAAGAGACACCAGAGCTGCCTTCATAAAATACTTTAATAACTTGTGTACTGTGTTTTATTTATTATTATAGGTGGAGGTCCCCCTGCCCCAAAGTACTCACTCCTATGTTGAGGGCATGCAGGAGGGGAGCGCTTGCTCATCCCCACCCCCTTTCCTGGCATGCTGGGATATGTGTTTGGATAAGGGTATGGTATGGATTCTAGGGGGGACCCACACCTTTTTCCGGCATGGGGAGTTCCCCTTAAAATCCATGCCAGACCGAAGGGTCTGGTAAAATCTTGGAGGGGGAAACCCTCCAAGTCGCATGCCAAAGTCAGATCAGTTAAGACGACCATCCGACTTTGATCCGACAGTGATATTCAATGGGCTGAAGTAGGATCAAAGTCGGACCAAAGAAGTGCAGGGAGCATTTTCAAAGTTGGACTGACTTGTGTCGGACCAGTTAAGACGTCTCTCATAGGGAAACATTGCTTTTCACACGTCATGCGTCATGAGCTCCCAATGTCGGAGCGTTTGTCGTACCAGTGTGAACCCGGCTTTATTCTCACAGACATGTTGTCTGATTTCTCAGTTGAGCATAATTTGGCCGGGGGGAGTGGACCAAGATCTGGATTGTGGATCAGAGATCCCGGAACGTGTATGAGAGAAGCCTAGGAAATGTATAAACCCCGAACAGGGATTCATGCATCTCCCAGACTTCTTCCACCTTTTGAGACATCTGGTCCTCTGTCTCTTCCAGGTTTTCCACCTCTTCCTTTCAATCAGTTTATTCTCACCTGGGACACTCAAGCCAATAAAAAAATAGATTTTTGTTTTTTTAATGTGCCCCATCCCGCCAAGCTCGCGTGCAGAAGCGAACACATACGCGATCAGCGCCCGCATATGAAAACGGTGTTCAAACCACACATGTGAGGTATCGTCGCGATCATGGGAGCGAGAGCAATAATTATAGCACCAGACCTCCTCTGTAACTCTAACCTGGTAACCGTTATTTTATTTTTTTTAAAACGTTTCCTATGAACATTTTTAGGTACCATAGTTGAAATTGCACACATCCGTGGAATGGCAACAAAGCGTGACATGTTTGGTATCTATTTACTCGGCATAACCTAAGCTTTCACATTATAGAAAAAATTACTTTACCATTTCGTTTTTTTTTTTTAATTCATGAAAGTGTCTTTTTCCCCAAAAAGGTGCCTTTGAAAGACCGCTGCACAAATACCGCGTGACGTGAAATTTTTGCAACAATCACCATTTTATTCTCTAGATTCTAAGTAATGTTCTAGCAAAAAATACAGATTTTAACTTGTAAGCAACAATTATCAGAAATAGGCTTAGGCATGAAAGGGTTAAACAATTGCTGGGTCTATCCAGTTTATCTATTCATTGTTTTTCCTACTGTGAAATAAAGAAAAACTTATCCCATAATAGTCTGATAACAATGGTATCTACCTTGAATACTCTCTACACCCGAATACTCCAATACTCTCAGTCTACACCCGAAAGACAATAGGGACTTACTGGCAGTGTTATGCTAATGACTACAACAGCCAATTCAATAGACAATGTTAGGGGGTAATACTCCTCAAAAGTCAATCTCAATTACCGTATTTCCCGGCAGATAAAACGACTGGGCATATAAGACGACCCCTTAATTTTCTAGGTAAAATGTAGGTTTTGGGATATACTCGCCATATAAGACGACCCCCTTCCTACTAGTCTGTCTGGAAGGGGTAGCCGTAACAACCACTGACAGGAACATGCTTTATTTAGCTTTTTTTTAAATCTCACTGTGCCCATTACATGCCTCACTGTGCCCATTACATGCCTCACTGTGCCCATTACATGCCTCACTGTGCCACCCCATGCCTCACTGTGCCACTCCATGCCTCACTGTGCCATCAAAATGCCTCACTGTGCCATCAAAATGCCTCACTGTGCCATACCTTTAGTCCTGTACTGCGGGCGTCCATTATTCAAAAGCCGTGCCCCCTCCTCATGCTGTTCCGTGATAGGCGCCTGTGTTCCGCCTATTACGGAGGTCCTCTCGTCCGAAGCCGAGATATCCGTGATAGGCGGAACACCGAACAGAGGCTCTGCTGGGAAACCAAGTGTTCTGCCTATCACGGAACACCACAAGGAGGAGGCGCGGCTTTTGAATAATGGATGCCCGAGGTCTGGTACCGGCGTATAAGACCACCCCCGGGTTTTGAGGCAAGTTTTTAAGCCAAAAAGGTCATCTTATATGCCGGAAAATACGATAATAAAAAATAAAGTATACTAGATGTAACTGATATTAAAAAAAACAATCATGTGGGGGACTTCAATCTGATAGCTAACTTCTGTTTGGACTTCAACAAGATGTTCAAGTGAAGGAAAAAATCTGAAATTTAATTCAATTTCTCTGATTTATAATTACAATATAATTTTATAACAAAAAGAAATTTGATAAAATATGAATGTTTCCCTTTATGAGTCTGTAAAGGATTTGTTGGGAAGGTTTGCTGGACATTTCTTTGTCTGTATTTTCTGGTATTTATTTATAATATATGGAATATTTTCGGTACACAGGACTGAGACACACGGGGCCAGATTCAGGTACCTGCGCTGCGGCGTAACGTATCCCATTTACGTTTACACCGCCGCAAGTTTTCATCGTAAGTGCTTGATTCACAAAGCACTTGCGTGTAAACTTGCGGCGGCGTAGCGTAAAGTCGCCTGGCTCAAGCCCGCCTAATTCAAATGGGGCGTGTACCATTTAAATTAGGCGCGTTCCCGCGCCAAACGTACTGCGCATGCTCCGTTTTGAAATTTCCCGCCGCATTTTGCGCGAAATGACGTCGCCCCGACGTCATGTTTTGAACAGCGACGTGCGTTACGTACTTTCGTATTCCCGGACGACTTACGCAAAAAAAAGAAAAAATTTGAAATTGGAAGCGGGAACGACGGCCATACTTTAACATGGGTTGTCTATTGTTACACCACCTAAATAGCAGCCGTAACTTTGCAACGGGAAAAGCCGACTAGCGACGACGTAAGAGAATGCGACGAATGCGCGTACCTTCGTGAATCGCCGTAAACAGATAATTAGCATACCCGACGCGGAAAACTACGCGATCTCCACCCAGCGGGCGCCGAAGTATTGCATCCTAAGATCCGAAGGCGTACGAAGCCGTATACCTGTCGGATCTTAGCCAAATGCCGTCGTATCTTTGTTTGTGAATTACAAATAAAGATACGACGCGGCAAATTTGAAAGTACGCCGGAGTATCAGCAGATACTCCGGCGTACTTATTCTCTGAATCTGGCCCACAATTTATAATAACAATGGTATCTACCTTGAATACTCTCGGTCTACACCCGAAAGACAATAGGAGCAGGAAACACTGTCAGTGTTATGCTAATGACTACCACAGCCAATTTAAAAGACCAGGTTAGGGGGGTAATACTATTCAAAAGTCAATATCAACTAATAAAAAATAAAGTATGCTAGATGTAACAGGGGAAAAAACAATCCAATAAATCTTTATCTGACCAAAATATATATAATGTTTGGGGGTTCTAAGTAATTTTCTAGCAAAAAAAAAAACTGTTTTAAACTTGTAAACAAAGGGCCAGATTCAGAAAGAATGGCTTAAGTTTAGGCGGGCGTAGCGCATCTCATATACGCTATGCCGCCGTAACTTAGAGAGGCGAGTACCGTATTCACAAAGAACTTGCACCCTAAGTTGCGGCGGCGTAGCGTAAATGGGCCGGCGTAAGCCCACGTAATTCAAAGTAGGCTGGTAGGGGGCGTGTTGTATGGAAATGAATGGTGACCCCACATAAATGACGCACCTAACGAACAGCGCATGCTCAGTATCACGTCAAATTTTCTCCCTAAGTTACGCCGGCTCAATGCTTAGTCGACATGAACGTAACCTACGCCCATCCCCATTCACGTACGACTTACGCAAACAACGTAAAATACGACGCTGTTCCGACGTTTCCGACGTCCATACCTTAAAGCGGGAGTTCACCCATAACATTTTTACCCTTAGATTGATGCTCATTTTGTGAAGGGGAATCGGCTAGTTGTTTTAAAATCAAAGCAGTACTTACCGTTTTAGAGAGCGATCTTCTCCGCCGCTTCCGGGTATGGTCTTCGGGACTGGGCGTTCCTATTTTGATTGACAGGCTTCCGACGGTCGCATACATCGCGTCACGAGTAGCCGAAAGAAGCCGAACGTCGGTGCGGCTCTATACTGCGCCTGCGCACAGATGTTCGGCTACTTTCGGAAAATCGTGACGCAATGTCGGAAGACTGTCAATCAAAATAGGAACGCCCAGTCCCGCAGCCCATACCCGGAAGCGGCGGAGAAGATCGCTCTCTAAAACGGTAAGTACTGCTTCGATTTAAAAAAAATAGCCGATTCCCCTTGACAAAATGAGCCTCAATCTAAGGTTAAAAATTGTTATTTCCGGGTGAACCTCCACTTTAACATGACTTACCACTGCTTTATGAGGGGTAAAGTTACGCCGGTCGTACGCCTTATGTAAACAGTGTATTTTAATACGCCGGGCGCAAGTGCGTTCGTGAATCGGCGTATCTAGCTCATTTATGAGACGGGAGCGCTCGCTCTGGTAAAAGTAGCGTTCGTAATGGAGTAAGCACATTCATCACGCTGTAACAGACGGAAAAGCGCGAATCGTCTTTTACTAACACAAAATCAGCTAAAAGCAGCCCCAAGGGTGGCGCCATCCGAATGGGACTTCCCCTTTATAGTGCCGTCGTACGTCACCGCGCTTTGCTAGAGCATTTTTTTTTCACGATCGTGTGTAGGCAAGGCTGTTTTAATGATCAGGTTGAAAAAAACGTTGTTTTTTCTAGAGCCTGAAAAACTTTATTTTTTAGAACCCGAAAAACGGTTGTGTGTACGCCGCATCAGTCTAAAGCTGGTCATAGATGGGAAAAGTTTAGAGATGAATTTCTAGAAATAAGCCCCAATATTCCTATCCTGACAGGTTCTTTTAATTGTCCTTCAAACTATAAAATGTAATCGGCATAAAATTCATATATTTTTTTAGTTTCAATAAAGTCCCTTTTAATCTAAACCCATTGGTGTACAATGTTACTGAAAATAAGACATAATTGTATAAAAGAATCAGCAAGAACCTACAGCAGATGTTACAATGAGATGTTTTTTCTCAATAAATGACCTTGTTAATATTCCCTTTTAGTATTATCTATTCAGTCTAGAATCGGGTAAAAGAAAAAATCGTATAAAATAAAAATAATTTCCTATTTTTATGGTTAATATGGTGGAAAGGTTCATTTTAAAACTCAGAATAAACATGATGAAACCTAAATATTTTAAAACGTTCCTATCAGCGATTGTCTAGAAAACCTGTTTATATGCAAATTGGCAGCAGCAGCAATCCAGGCTTGTTTACACAAAATTTACAATACAAGTCAGCCAATGAAAAGCCTCCATGTCTGCCTTCCCCGCCCATCTCTCTTGCATAAAGTGGGCCTCTCCCTCCTCTGATCAGTCATTCTACTTCCAGGCGTTGTCCGGTGTGGATCTGCAGTGGAACCGAATACTCCGAGAATCTAATCCGACTTCTTCACTTCTCACCCACCACATTAAGGTAAGGTCACTTTCATTGAACCAATCCATGGATGTTTATATATTTATAACCTGTAGCATTATCAAAATGTCCCTGGCCCTTTCCATAAAATGCACAGGTGTGACCCAGGCCTGAATGTACTCCATACATGTCTGATGTTGTGTTCAAGCTCTATATTTAGTGTCCAACCTTTATTTCTGAGTCACATACATATAGATATGGAGGTCTATTGAGCATTTCATCTTTATAGGTATATAACTGAGGGTAGCAGTATTCATATTTGACCAAAGTCTTTGTTTTTGTCTTTTTAAAGATATTTTTTCTGCCTAATAATGCAATTTTATTTATTTTTTGCTCCCTAGGACGCTATGGCCTCCATTGTTCATGATGGCTTATGGACAGAATGGTTTCCTTCGCCTTACAAGGACTCACCCCTTTACCTCAAACCACTCCCCCTTCCAACTCTCCCCCCTTCCCCTCTCCATCTCTCCCCCCTTCCTCGCACGCCCCTTCCATCCTCCCTTCTTCCCCCTTCCCTTTCCCTCCCTTTCTCTCTCTCCTCCTGCCCCCCTTGCCTCTCTCCCCCCTGCCCCCCCTTCCGTCTCTCCCCTTCCCTCCCTTCCTCTCCCCTGCCCCCCTCCCTCTCCCCTGCTCCCCTCCCTCTCTCTCCCCTGCCCCCCATCCTTTCCCCTGCCCCCCTCCCTCTCCCTCTTCCCTGCTCTCCCTTCCCTGTCTCTCCCCTGCCCCCCATCCTTTCCCCTGCCCCTTTCTTTTCCCCTGCCCCCCATCCTCTCCCCTGCCCTCCCTTCCCCGTCTCCCCTGCCCTCTCTTCCCTCTCGCTCCCCCCCTTCCCTTTATCTCCCCTGCCTTCCTCTTCACTCTCTTCCCTGCCCTCCTCTTCGCGGTCTCTCCCCTGCCCCCTCTTCCCTCTCTCTCCTCTGCCCCCCTTCCCTCTCTCCCCTTCCCCCATTCCCTGTCTCTCCCCCCTTCCCTCTCTCTCTCCCCTCTCTCCTCTCTCCCCCCCTTCTCTCTCCCCTGCCCCCCTTCCCCCTCTCTCCCCCCTTCACTCTCTCTCTCCTATCTCACACCCTTCTCTCTCCCCTGCTCCCCTCTACCCTGCACCCCCTTCCCTCTCTCTCCCCAGCCCCCTTCCTTTTCTCTTCCCTTTTTCCCTCTCTCCCACTTCCCTCTTTTCCCCCTTCCCTCTCTCCCCCCTTCTCGCTCTTTCACCCCTTCCCCCTTCTTTCTCTTCTCCTGCCCCCTTCTCTCTCGGCAGAAGAGGGAGAAGACAGTGCAGAGAGGAAAGAAAATGGAGAGAGAGGAGAACTGGCAGAGGGAGAAGAAATTGCCAGAAGAGGGAGAAGAGCAGGAGAGGGGAGAATAAGTCAGAAGAAGAGACACCAGAGCTGCCTTCATAAAATCCTTTAATAACTTGTGTACTGTGTTTTATTTATTTATTATTATAGGTGGAGGCCCCCCTGCCCCAAAGTACTCACTCCTATGTTGAGGGCATGCAGGAGGGGAGCGCTTGCTCATCCCCACCCCCTTTCCTGGCATGCTGGGATACGTGCTTGGATAAGGGTATGGAATGGATTCTAGGGGGGACCCACACCGTTTTTCGGCATTGGGGAGTTCCCCTTAAAATCCATGCCAGACCGAAGGGTCTGGTAAAATCTTGGAGGGGGAAACCCTCCAAGTCGCATGCCAAAGTCAGATCAGTTAAGACGACCATCCGACTTTGATCCGACAGTGATATTCAATGGGCTGAAGTAGGATCAAAGTTGGACCAAAGAAGTTCAGGGAGCATTTTCAAAGTTGGACTGACTTGTGTCGGACCAGTTAAGACGTCTCTCATAGGGAAACATTGATTTTCACACGTCATGCGACATGAGCTTCCAATGTCGGAGCGTTTGTCGTACCAGTGTGAACCCGGCTTTATTCTCACAGACATGTTGTCTGATTTCTCAGTTGAGCATAATTTGGCCGGGGGGAGTGGACCAAGATCTGGATTGTGGATCAGAGATCCCGGAACGTGTATGAGAGAAGCCTAGGAAATGTATAAACCCCGAACAGGGATTCATGCATCTCCCAGACTTCTTCCACCTTTTGAGACATCTGGTCCTCTGTCTCTTCCAGGTTTTCCACCTCTTCCTTTCAATCAATTTAGTCTCACCTGGGACACTCAATCGAATACAAAAATAGATTTTTTTTTTAAATGTGCCCCATCCCGCCAAGCTCGCGTGCAGAAGCGAACACATACGTGATCAGCGCCCGCATATGAAAACGGTGTTCAAACCACACATGTGAGGTATCGCTACAATCATGGGAGCGAGAGCAATAATTATAGCTCCAGACCTCCTCTGTAACTCTAACCTGGTAACCGTTATTTTTTTTTTTTTTAAACGTTTCCTATGAACATTTTTAGGTAGCATCGTTTGTTGCCATTCCACGGCTGTGTGCAATTTCAAAGCGTGACATGTTTGGTATCTATTTACTCAGCATAACCTAAGCTTTCACATTATAGAAAAAAAATGGGCTAACTTTACCGTTTCGTTTTTTTTTTTTAATTCATGTAAGTGTCTTTTTTCCCAAAAAGGTGCCTTTGAAAGACCGCTGCACAAATACCGTGTGACATAAAATTTTGCAACAATCACCATTTTATTCTCTAGATTCTAAGTAATGTTCTAGCAAAAAAAACAGATTTTAACTTGTGAGCAACAATTATCAGAAATAGGCTTAGGCATGAAAGGGTTAAACAATTGCTGGGTCTATCCAGTTTATCTATTCATTGTTTTTCCTACAGTGAAATAAAGAAAAACGTATCCCATAATAGTCTGATAACAATGGTATCTACCTTGAATACTCTCTACACCCGAATACTCCAATACTCTCAGTCTACACCCGAAAAGACAATAGGGACAGTAATCACTGGCAGTGTTATGCTAATGACTACAACAGCCAATTCAATAGACAATGTTAGGGGGGTAATACTCCTCAAAAGTAAGAAAACAAAAAGTATACTAGATGTAACTGATATAAAAAAAAAACAATCATGTGGGGGACTTCAATCTGATACATAACTCCTGTTTGGACTTCAACAAGATGTTCAAGCGAAGGAGGAAATCAGAAATTTAATTCAATTCCTTTGATTTATAATTACATTTATTGTTAAATTTTATAACAAAAATACATTTGATAAAACATGAACGTTTCCCTTTAAGAGTCTAGAAAGGATTTGTTGGGAAGGTTTGCTGGACATTTTTTTTGTCTGTATTTTCTGGTATTTAATTATAATACCGTGTTTGCCGGCGTATAAGACGACCCCCTAATTTTCCAGCTAAAATGTTGGTTTTGGGATATACTCGCCGTATAAGATGACCCCCTTCCTACTAGTCATGCCTCGCCTCACTGTGCCATTACATGCCTCAATGTGCCATTACATGCCAGACTGTGCCACCATTACATGCCAGACTGTGCCAGTTTCAGGGGACAGTCCCCTGATTGAGGACTCTGTCCCCAGACCAAGTCTGTCCCTGGTTTTGTCCCCAGATTGGATTTAATAGGGGGCAGGGGCAATTTCAAAGACAATCAGTGCAGAATTAAAATAAAAAAATTTGAATTACACCCCCCTGCTCTGCCGTGCCTACTACCATAGGGGGGTTATATTTTTCCCATTATCTGTGCCCCTTTCTGATGATCATGTGCTGGTCGGAGCGGAGGGAATATTTCTTCAGTTTCGGGCGCCCATTCAGCTCCACTCGCATGTTCTTCTGCCTTGGCTCAAATCCTGGCCAGCCACCTGCCTATCTCCTTGCCTTCCCTGGCGGAGTGATCTTCCTCCACTCCCCATCCAGTAGTAGCCGGGGCCTGAAGAGAAAGACTTGAGAGGCTGTGAGGCGGGCGGCGACGGGCAGAGAGTGGCTGATTGTTGCCATTACTAGTAAAGAAAAAATATGTCCCCGGATTTCATTTAAAAAATCTGGTCACCTTTTACAGAGATTGCTATGCTAACAGGGGTTTCCCTCAAAAATATGACAAGGTTTGGTCCAAATGGCTGGCGGATCCCTCCACAGCCACTGACCCTCACCATACCTAATTTTCTATTCCCTGCTGATGTACAGAACTCTACAATTATAAATATGTCATGTGTTTCTGGGCTTCACATTTTTTTTTTTTCATATATAGCCCGGCATTGTCCTTCTACCAGCGATCGTCAGCCTGCTGTGCCCATTGTGATGACTAGAGCTCCCCATCGTGTTTCATATAACAGTTTGCTCCTCATCATATTTCTCTATGTACCGCAGTCAATTCTTGTTATGACCAATGTATGTTAATGTTGTCGTTTTTTTTCTTTGTTGAATGTTTTAAAATTTAATAAACAGATTTGCAAAAAAAAAAAAAACATAATCTGGTCACCTTACACTACATGCCTCACTGTGCCATTACATGCCAGACTCACTGTGCCCCATTACATGCCTCACTGTGCCACTACATGCCAGACTCAGTGAGGCATGTAATGGGCCACAGTGTGTCACTGCATGTCTTGACGATCCCTTACCTTATCCTAAGACATGCAGTATCTGTCAGACCGCGGCCGTCCATTTTTTCAAAAGCCGCGCCTCTTCCTTCTGCTGTTCCGTGATAGGCAGAACACTCAGCTTCCCAGGAGACACTGTGTTCAGTGTTCACCTATCATGGAGGCCCTCTCGTCCTCGGTCTCAGATGAGGGGGTCTCCGTGATAGGCGGAACACTCAGCTTCCCAGGAGACACTGTGTTCAGTGTTCACCTATCATGGAGGCCCTCTCGTCCTCGGTCTCAGATGAGGGGGCCTCCGTGATAGGCGGAACACTCAGCTTCCCAGGAGACACTGTGTTCAGTGTTCACCTATCATGGAGGCCCTCTCGTCCTCGGTCTCGGACGAGAGGGCCTCCGTGATAGGCGGAACACTGAACACAGTGTCTCCTGGGAAGCTGAGTGTTCCGCCTTTAACGGAACAGCAGAAGAAGGAGGCGCCGCGGCTTTTGAAAAATGGACGGCGGCGGTCTGGATGTTAGGTTACCGGCGTATAAGACGACCCCCGACTTTTAAGAAGAATTTCAGGGGTTAAAAAGTCGTCTTATACGCCGGAAAATACGATATATGGAATATTTTCGGTACACAGGACTGAGACACACAATTTATAATAACAATGGTATCTACCTTGAATACTCTCGGTCTACACCCGAAAGACAATAGGAGCAGGAAACACTGTCAGTGTTATGCTAATGTCTAACACAGCCAATTTAAAAGACCAGGTTAGGGGGGTAATACTATTCAAAAGTCAATATCAACTAATAAAAAATAATGTATGTTAGATGTAACAGGGGAAAAAACAATCCAATAAATCTTTATCTGACCACACATACACAGCTCCATACCCTAGAACATTTCTAACAATGCACAGAAAGACAAACATTCCAATCTATTTGTGACATTTGGAAGACACTTCTATAAATTTCCACTTTCCAACGCTAAATTCCCCAAGGGGAAAGGGAATAGCCGCTCCAGGTGGGAACCCAGGTGAATGAGCTATGACTAAGCACTAGTTTTAGTGCGAAACGCGTCAGGAGTCAGGTTTAATTTTATTTTGCTGTGACTTGTAGTGCTGTCCTTCTTTTAATAAAAGGCTACAATTTGTTCAGAGTGCGGCTGTCCAGAGACAATCTTTGTTCCTGCTTTGCTAAATTCCCTAAAACACTTTTTCCTCTAATGCTGCGTACACACGATTGGTCAAACCGATGAGAACGGTCTGATGGACCGTTTTCATCGAACCAAACCGATCGTGTGTGGGCCCCATCGTTTATTTATCCATAGGTTAAAAAAAAGCAATCTTCTTTTTAAATTTAACCGATGGATTCCTAACCGATAGATAAAAAAAAATCGTTAGTAGGCACGTCCATCGGTTAAAAAACCCGTGCATGCTCAGAATCAAGTCGACGCATGCTTGGAAGCATTGAACTTCGGTTTTTTCAGCACATCGTTGTGTTTTACGTCACCGCGTTCTGACACGATCGTTTTTTAACCGATGGTGTATAGGCACGACTGACCATCAGTTAGCTTCATTGGTTAACCGACGACAACGGTCCATCAGACCGTTCTCATCAGATGGACCGATCGTGGGTACAGGGCATAACTCTTAGCTTCCCTTTCCTGAAAAATTCAATGGCCCGGATTCAGTAAGATTTGCGCCTAAATTACGGAGGCACAGGGCAACGATTTTGCCCTGCGCCCCCGCAAATTTGCGCCGCTGCCCTGGATTCACGGAGCCGTAGCTCCGTAAATTGCTAGGGCGCGCCGGCAAAATTGCCCAGCGTAAGCGCGTGCAATTTAAATGATCCCGCAGGGGGCGGGAATCATTTAAATTAGGCGCGTTCCCGCGCCGATCGTAAAGCGCATGCGCCGTCAGGAAATTTTCCCAACGTGCATTGCGGCAAATGACGTCGCAAGGACGTCATTTGCTTCAAAGTGAACGTGAATGGCATCCAGCGCCATTCACGAATCACTTACGCAAACGACGTGAAATTCAAATTTCACGACGCGGGAAGGGCGGGTATACTTTAGCATTGGCTGCCCCTACTATTAGAAGGGGCAGCCTTACGCTAAAGACGCCGTACGGAAACTCCGTAACTTGCGTACGCAGGACCCGCGCAACATTGTGAATCGGTGTTAGTATGCAATTTGCATCCTATACACTGAGCACAATGGGAGCGCCCCCTAGCGGTCATCGCAAGAATGCAGCCTAAAATCTGCGTGGCATAAGAGCCTTATGCCACGCAGATTTTAGTCTGCAGTCGGCGTTACGATGTTCCTGAATCAGGAGCATTCGTAACGCCGGAGCAAGTCAGCAATTGCGCTGCGTAACTATGGTTACGCAGGCGCAATTGCTCTCTGAATCCGGGCCAATGCATTTAGTTGACACAAAATCTAAATAATAACAAAAATTCAATTAAGGTTTTTCTAAAAATTTAAAAAAGTCAAGATTTTTCTGCCTTATAAAAATAAAAAATAAATCCAAGGGAAAAGCAACAATCAACAACCTTAATCACTTAAGGACCGGCTCACGTACATATACTTCATCATTTTAAAGATGAATATCTCGGTAACGGCAGCAGCTGCCACAACCGAGATATTCATCTTTTCTATGGCAGGTCCTGTAATACGTAGAATATGTTTTTTTATATATATTTTTGGGGGATATTTATTATAGCAAAAAGTAAAAAATATATATTTTTTTCAAAATTGTTGCTAAATTTTTGTTTATAGCGCAAAAACTAAAGACCGCAGAGGTGATCAAATACCACCAAAAGAAAGCTCTATTTGTGGGAACAAAAGGACGCCAATTTTGTTCGGGAGCCACGTCGCACGACCGCGCAATTGTCAGTTAAAGCAACACAGTGCCGTATCGCAAAAAGTGCTCTGGTCTTTGACCAGCAATATGGTCCAGGGGTTAAGCAGAGGCGTCTCTAGGGGGGGGCCAGAGGGGGCCCTGACCCCCCCAACATTATGCTGTGCCCCACCATGTGCCCCCCCAAAAAAATAAAAAAATATTTTTTTTTTTTTGCTTTTTTTTTTTTTTTTTTTCGGGCCGCCGCTGGAGTAACAGTCTCTCCTGAGAGGGAGAGCATCCCCAGTCAGCTCTGCGGGGCATTCCTCCCCCCTCCCTCTGCTCGCTGACACTGCATAATGCGAGCGTTCACACAACCACAGCAGCCCGATCTGCTCCTTCCCCTGCATCCTCATTGGCACGGAGAAGAGCGAGTTGCAGAAAGGACTCCATGAGCACTGTGGGGGAGGGGGGCCCAAGCCTTCATCTCAGTTACTGAAAAAACAGACTGATTTCTCCCGTCCTTAGGACAGGAGAACCAGCCTGTAAATTCCGAGAGTGGTGACTGCAAGCTGAGCCAAGTGTCAGTCTATGACACTCTTTTACAGCCCAGCGAGTCTAGCCACCTCCCCCCCCCCACTCTCCTCACATACGAGCAGGGAGGAATAAAGCTCCTCCTCCTTCTCCTTTCAGTCCCGCCCACACTATCTCGGTGTGCTGTATCTGAAGAGAGGGGATGTGTGTTCAGGAAATATGAAAATCAGCAGCATGTGTGTGAATGATGCCTGAGATTCTAGCCTGGACCGTGGGTATGTGTGTGCACTGCAGACTGCAGTACACTGTAATCACTGAACTGCATTATCTCTATCCCTTCTCTCCTCCATCTGTCTCCCTCCCCCTCTCCTGTTCTTTCAAGACATTCACAATTTACTTTCTGTAACGGTCACCACCGTTTACGATATTCCAATCCATCGCCCCACGACAGCTTATCCGACAGTCCGACAGACATCAGACACAACCCATTTCATTTCCCAGAATAAACGAGACAAAACAAGCTCTGGTACTTGCTCCAAAATGAATGAATGAATCCTTTAATGGTAACTTAGCTTTGTTATATACAGTACAAGCATGTTACAGTTAATCACAGGGACAAAGACACACTCCACCCACACATCACACAATGGGGGGCTTCATACACATTCTTTTAGATAATAACATTCCAATGAGTTAATTACTACTTATTACCCAGACGGTCTGGCTCCGCATTTAGAGGGGTTAATTACTACAGCTTGACAAGTCACATTCCACATCTTAACAGTGTCATTAGCATACACAATGAACAGGTCTTAGGAGCAGACCTAATTAGCACAATGGACACAAAACAGTATTAGCATCACACAAAGGAATGTCTAGGAGCAGACTCAATTAACACCTCAAAAGCATGTGTCCCCACATTGAATGAAAACACTCTATTGACCTGTCGGAGTCAGACTTTAACAACTTGTAATATTTCAAGATATCCTGCAATACATGAATTATCAGTAATGTCCCATCTCATGTAATTTATAATTATCATTTCTCAGTCACCCTATGCCCAAAAGGGCATAGTGACGCTGGCACAGGAGTAAACCCCATCCTTCAAAAGTCTCTGGGTGTCACGGGCCATTCTGTTACACTTTCACTTTCAGTTAGGCAGGTAATATACAATGCAAATCTTTTTCCTACATCCACAGATTGCAGGAAAGAAACTTGCATGATTCCCCCATCAACAAAAACAGTGCTGACGGGAATATCCCTCCTGCCCAGCAATTGTATTCTATACAGCAACCACTGGTGATAATCATAAGAGAATCTGCTCATTAATGGTTCAAATCTCAGCCAGTTCCTGCTGAACCAGCTGAGATTTAAACTGTCTATGGCTGGTCTTAGCTCTTAGGCAGCCCATACATTGATCACTTTTTTTCATTCAACTATTAGGTTGAATAAAAAAAAAAAAGAAATGATCCAATTTCCCCATCTACACATTATAGGTGGATGGGGGAATCATCCCAGTGTGGACCAGTGCTGGAACAACCAGAGTTACTGTCCTGTCCCGGCTATTCACAGCGCTGGTCTCTGTCTCCATGGCAGCGGCGGCAGGACATTGGAACCCAGAGCTGGTTACTTTATGGGGCTGATGTACAGGAGGGCCAGCACAATTTGTTGTTAGAGATGGGCTGGGCATGTTCAAAATTCCACATGCCAGAGCCTGCCAGGAAGCACACACTGCACAGCGCTAATCACAGGCAGTGAGACATTTCACGGTCCGCTGCTGCACAGATCAGGAAATGTCTCACTGGCTGTGATTAGCACTGTGGAGTGTTGGCTTCCTGGCGTGATCGGGCATGTGGGATTTCAAACACACCCGAGCCCATCTCTATTGGTTGTAGACAGTTGAGCTCCCTGCAGGTTGCTTAGCAGCAGTGGCGCTTCTCTGACATGCTGATCGTGATGCAATCCAGGTGATGCTCTTAGTCAAATCCTAGTGTTAAATATCAGAGATTTTATTGATCAAAGCCCACACTTTACAGGCATAGAGCCCACATGGCTGCGGAACATACGTTTGATTATATATATATATATATATATGTGGTTGTACTCTTGATGCTAATAAATATTGTGTTTATTAGATCTGACTGGGAGCATCACCTGGATCACATCCCGATCAGCATGTCAACAGAGAAGGTTATACAGCATTACGGGAACCGAGTCGAGACCGAGGACTATACTCACACAAGCCGGAGGCTATCAGACGCAAGGCGGCAATTTCAAAACGCCACGTCTGTACTTTGTTTTTTATACGCTATTTTGCTATTTAAGCATTGTGTGTGCCACTTGCTTTTTTAACCCTTAATAAACACCTTTGGATGCTTAATCCTACTACACCATTGGAGGCTATTTTCTTCTCTCCCCACCCCACTGTTTTACCCACTGAACAATACAATTGAGAACATTATGGAGGTATGCAGCAGTTACTAGACATGGGAAACAAGTGACCCTAGGAGAAAGGTGACCGGAGATCCGGAGGACATCGGGAGACACACGCCCAGGAGAGCTTAATTGAACACAACTGCTGGAACAACATACACTGACTGTCCCCAGAACAGGAACGATCGCAGACCCGGAGGGATATCCCTATATGCGCACATATAGCACCTTCATGGTAAGGGCACTACAAGACTAATGAGGATTGTTACACTGCTACCTTCTACATAGCTATCTTCTTTGGATACATCTCATCATCTCTACCTATAGACTGTCCCATCAACACCACTGTTGCACTTTTATATACTTGTTCACTCACCTTTAAACCATCCTATATACACTTTGTTTATCGGTATATTACTATTTATATATCTATGTGTTCGCTTTACAGAGCATATGGACTTCTAGAGGACTGGACATCCTCTCTATGTATCACATCAGATTATATACTTTTTTATAATCATTTTTTGGCACGTACTGCACTTTTTGAGCTTGGCCACTTTACCTTTTGATAGTGGTTTATTCATTTACGTATACACTTTGGTTGCATTTTGCACATACCTGGAGCGCTTATCACTCTTTTACTTTTTTATTACTTTTTGTGTTATGTGAACACTTTTAGATATAGCTGCCCCGGGTATTCTATATATATATTTATTCATTTAATATATTATTTACACTATTTTCACACTTTGGTCTACTCACAGTAGCGCATTGGAATTATATATATATTTTATACAGCATTACTGCTGCTAGGTGACCAGCTGGGGGCTCGGCTCTCTATAACCAATAGTGCCAGCCTTCCCCTGCATGCACCCATGATGTCACCAGCACTAGGTCCTAATAGACTGCCGCCGCTGCCAAGGAGACAGATGCCAGACCAGCGCTGTCAATAGCAGGGACAGGACAGCTGGGGAACCCCACAGTGGCAGAACACCAGGCCCCGGTGGCAAGACAACCTTTGCAACCCTGAAAGTTCTCCCACTGCTTTGGACCCTTATATTTTCTTGGTGTGCTGGTGACATATATCTCTTGTTTTCTGCCACCCTGGGGGGGCCCCAGTATAGTAGGAAGGGAGCTCACGACAGAACATGTAAAAGGGCCCGTTGTGGGATCGTAGTAATGGGCCCCAGGAGATTTTATATATATATATATATATATATATATATATATATATATATATATATATATATATAATTGCATTTTATAGTTGGCCCCCCTACTTTTTTACCTGTCCCCCCATGTGCCCCCCCTAAATATGAAAGCTGAAGACGCCACTGGGGTTAAGTAGTTAAACTAAACCCATTGGTGTACAATGTTACTGAAAATAAAACATAATTGTATAAAAGAATCAGCGAGAACCTACAGCAGATGTTACAATTAGTGTTGAGCAGAATATGACATATTCGATTTCGCGATATATCTCGAATATATATTCGAATATTCGAGATATATTCGCTAAATTCGAATATTCGTGATATTTTATCGAAATTAAATGATTGCGATTTTTCGCTATTGCGAATGCGAAAATAATTGCGATTTTTTGATAACTGCGGTAGGAGCACTCTGATTGGCTCAGAATATTCGTGATATTTTATCGAAATATCGCAACATGCGAATGCGATATTTATTGCGCAATTTCGAGAAATGCTGGAGGAGCGCTCTGATTGTCTCAGAATATTCGTGATATTTTATCAAAATATCGCAACATGCGAATGCGATATTTATTGCGCAATTTCGACAAATGCTGTAGGAGCACTCTGATTGGCTCAGAATATTCGTGATATTTTACAATACAAAATAATTGCGAATATTCGGCAAATGCGGAAGGAGCACTCTGATTGGCTCAGAATATTCTTGATATTTTACAATACAAAATAATTGCGAATATTCGGCAAATGCAGAAGGAGCACTCTGATTGGCTCAGAATATTCTTGATATTTTACAATACAAAATAATTGCGAATATTCGGCAAATGCTGAAGGAGCACTCTGATTGGCTCAGAATATTCGTGATATTTTACAATACAAAATAAAAAGTGTTTTGCATTGGTGGTGATTCTTTACTCTATCCATCTGTCACAGCCGTTTGTCAATCAAACACCTTGAAGATTGAACACGTTCATGCTGCATGCTTTGGACTTTTTTTCACTTCACATATCAAAGACATTTTTATGAAAGATTATTTTTCTATTATTGGGACTATATTTCTTTATATATTTGTTTCACTGTGTATTTCACAAGTTATTTGCGCTTGCTTATTTTATAATTTGCCCACATGTCTTGTCACTAGACATATTTTTTATTCTTGTAGAGCGACTCCATTTTCTGTCTTGTATTAAATTATGTTGTATAACATTTTTGAGTTGCTGCTGTATTCTCCCCTTTTTTAAGGTATGCGCAATTTTTTCCTTCTTACAAAAAATAATAATATCAAACATACAAATATTCATAACATACACATACACAAAGCCCCCCCCCTTTTGCATCAGAGACAATCAGAGTTCTCCTACCACAGTTATCGAAAATTCGCAATCATTTTCGCATTCGCAATAGCGAAAAATCGCAATTTTTTTTTTTTTCAATTTGGCAACATAAAAGGATCGCCTCAGCTTAGCTACTCGGCCCAGGGTCTCTAATCATACCAGCAATGCTTTTAGACGTCGATAGGATGTGATCTGTTTTAAAAATCAAATTGAAAAAATGCGAATATTCGGAATTGCGAATATTCACCGCGAAATTCGAAATATAGCGCGATTTCTCGAATATGCTATATTCGAGTCGAATATTCGCAATGCGAATATTCGTGAGCAACACTAGTTACAATGAGATGTTTTTTCTCAATAAATGACCTTGTTAATATTCCCTTTTAGTATTATCTATTCAGTCTAGAATCGGGTAAAAGAAAAAAATGGTATAAAACAAAAATCATTTTCCATTTTTATGGTTAATATGGTGGAAAGGTTCATTTTAAAACTCAGAATAAACATGATGAAACCTAAATATTTTAAAAAACTTTCCTATCAGCGATTGTCTAGAAAACCTGTTTATATGCAAATTGGCAGCAGCAGCAATCCAGGCTTGTTTACACAAAATTTACAATACAAGTCAGCCAATGAAAAGCCTCCATGTCTGCCTTCCCCGCCCATCTCTCTTGCATAAAGTGGGCGTCTCCCTCCTCTGATCAGTCATTCTACTTCCAGACGTTGTCCGGTGTGGATCTGCAGTGGAAGCGAATACTCCGAGAATCTAATCCGACTTCTTCACTTCTCACCCACCACATTAAGGTAAGGTCACTTTCATTGAACCAATCCATGGATGTTTACATATTTATACCTCTGTAGCCAGGGGCGGACTAACCATTGAGGCTCTCGGGCACTGCCCGAGGGCCCCATGCCACCAGGCTCAGTAAAACCAGGGACAGTATGTAAACATCTGTGTTTTTTTACATCTGTCCCTGATATGTCCGAAACCGACATGCTTTTGATGTGAAAATCTCGAGATTTTAGCTGCCCCGCCTCTGCACTGCCTCCTGGCATGGTGGCCATCTGTAAGCTCGGGGGCCCCATAATCTTCTATTGCCCGGGGGGCCCCATGAGTTGTCAGTCCGCCCCTGTCTGTAGCATTATCAGAATGTCCCTGGCCCTTTCCATAAAATGCACAGATGTGAATGTGACCCATAGGAAACCATGTTACATGGACTGTAGTGTGTTTCTGCAAAACTGAAAATGCACTAAAAAGTGCACAGGTGTGACCCAGGCCTGAATGTACTCCATACATGTCTGATGTTGTGTTCAAGCTCTATATTTAGTGTCCAAACTTTATTTCTGAGTCAGATATGGAGGTCTATTGAGCATTTCATATTTATAGGTATATAACTGAGGGTAGCAGTATTCATATTTGACCAAAGTCTTTGTTTTTGTCTTTTTAAAGATATTTTTTCTGCCTAATAATGCAATTTAATTATTTGTTTTGCTCCCTAGGACGCTATGGCCTCTATTGTTCATGATGGCTTATGGACAGAATGGTTTCCTTCACCTTACAAGGACTCACCCCTTTACCTCAAACCACTCCCCCTTCCAACTCTCCCCCCTTCCCCTCTCCATCTCTCCCCCCTTCCTCGCACGCCCCTTCCATCCTCCCTTCTTCCCCCTTCCATTTCCCTCCCCTTCTCTCTCTCCTCCTGCCCTCCTTGCCTCTCTCCCCCCTGCCCCCCCTTCCCTCTCTCCCCTGCCCTCCCTTCCTCTCCCCTGCCCCCCTCCCTCTCCCCTGCTCCCCTCCCTCTCTCTCCCCTGCCCCCCATCCTTTCCCCTGCCCCCCTTCCTCTCCCTCCTCCCTGCTCTCCCTTCCCTGTCTCTCCCCTGCCCCCCATCCTTTCCCCTTCCCCTTTCTTTTCCCCTGCCCCCCATCCTCTCCCCTGCCCTCCCTTCCCTGTCTCCCCTGCCCTCTCTTCCCTCTCGCTCCCCCCCTTCCCTTTATCTCCCCTGCCTTCCTCTCAACTCTCTTCCCTGCCCTCCTCTTCACGGTCTCTCCCCTGCCCCCTCCTCCCTCTCTCTCCTCTGCACCCCTTCCCTCTCTCCCCTGCCCCCATTCCCTGTCTCTCCCCCCTTCCCTCTCTCTCTCCCCTCTCTCCCCCTTCTCTCTCCCCTGCCCCCCTTTCCCCTCTCTCCCCCCTTCCCTCTCTATCCCCCCTTCACTCTCTCTCTCCTATCTCACACCCTTCTCTCTCCCCTGCTCCCCTCTCCCCTGCACCCCCTTCCCTCTCTCTCCCCAGCCCCCTTCCTTTCCTCTTCCCCTTTTCCCTCTCTCCCACTTCCCTCTTTTCCCCCTTCCCTCTCTCCCCCCTTCTCGCTCTTTCACCCCTTCGCCCTTCTTTCTCTTCTCCTGCCCCCTTCTCTCTCGGCAGAAGAGGGAGAAGACAGTGCAGAGAGGAAAGAAACTGGAGAGAGAGGAGAACTGGCAGAGGGAGAAGAAATTGCCAGAAGAGGGAGAAGACAGTGCAGAGAGGAAAGAAAATGGAGAGAGAGGAGAACTGGCAGAGGGAGAAGAAATTGCCAGAGGGAGAAGAGCAGGAGAGGGGAGAATAAGTCAGAAGAGACACCAGAGCTGCCTTCATAAAATACTTTAATAACTTGTGTACTGTGTTTTATGTATTTATTTATTATAGGTAGAGGCCCCCCTGCCCCAAAGTACTCACTCCTATGTTGAGGGCATGCAGGAGGGGAGCACTTGCTCATCCCCACCCTCTTTCCTGGCCTGCTGGAATATGTGCTTGGATAAGGGTATGGTATGGATTCTAGGGGGGACTAGGCGGGTCAGGCATTTGAGAACCATGCCTGACCCACAAGCTTGGGCGAGCCGCGGGATCAAGACTCTCAGGGATGTTATGCCCGGGGGTCGACTTCTTCCCTTTAGCGAGCTTAGGAATAAGTTCTCCCTGCCCCTGTGGATGTATTTCCAGTTCTTGCAGCTCCGCCATGCAGTTAGGGCCCAGTTCCCAGAGCCGGCTACCTTGGCTCCGCACACAGTTGAGAGACTTTTAACGGCCTCTATTGTAGATAGAACGCTCTCATCTATATACTTTAGACTTACCTGTGCTGGCAATAACGGTGCTGTACGGGCATTCAATGCCTGGCGGAGAGATATGCCTAATCTGACAGAGGAAGACTGGTCTGAGGGCCTCCAACAATACATCCCATTAATGATTGCAGCTAAAGATCGTTTCATCCAGATGAATTTTCTTCATAGGGCGCAAAGACTTTGGGTCATCTATCGTCTGGCTGACGACCGATGCTCGTGCTGTGGGGGGGCTGTTGGTAATTTCATACATATGGTGTGGGACTGCCCTCGGATACAGGGGTTCTGGCAGGAGGTGGTTGCTGACATTGATTCGCTTAGTGGGACGCCTGTTGGGCTCAATCCCATGGTCCTTCTGTTAGGGGTGACTGACAATCTGCCTACTGCCACACATACCAAACTCTTAATTTTTTATTGCGCATACTATGCTAGGAAAATTATTTTGATTAACTGGAAGAAGCCCGATCCGCCTAGAATATCTGCTTGGAGGGAGCTGGTGAATACGGCCCTCCCCTTGTATAAATTAACATATATGGGCCGTAATTGTCCTAACAAGTTCCATAAAATATGGTCAAGATGGGTGGAGGCCAGACATCTCACGGTGTAGAATATAGGTGTGGGCCCTGGTCCCCGATGCTCCATTCTTCCCCCCCCCTCCCTTTCTCCCCTCCCCCCCTTTTGGGGGATTCCAGGTGGGATGGATTCCCGGATGGTCTTCTGGGTTGGGCGTGCGGTTGCCCACGATACTTTGGTTTTAGTTCTAGTTTTCTTGCCTATTGCACAAAATTGATGTGGGATTCTGGGTGTTATGGTTTTATTATAATTTGGCCATGCTGGAAATGACTCTTTATGTTTACATTGGTGAAATGTGTCTTGTGCTACTGTACCATTTGCTGATAGTCACATGTCCATTGTACATTTTTTATTCTTTAATAAAAATTCCTTCTGTTAAAATGTGTATTTCGGCCCCTTTTTATTGCTAATTTTGACGTTTGTTAACATGCCATATTGTTTTTTACGTGCATCTGGCCGTGGGTTTTTTTATTGTGCATTTTGGCACTTTTTTTATACACACATATCGGCCCTTTAGCGCAAATTTTGGCACAGGTTATTTTAACACGCATTTTAATGTGGTTTGTAACGCACATTTTGGTGCTTCTTTTAGCATGTCGTTTCACACTAACATAGTGGAGAAGGATCTGGGGGTTTTGGTAGATCATAAGCTCAATAATAACATGCAATGCCAAGCCGCGGTTTCCAAAGCGAGCAAAGTCTTTTCTTGTATAAGAGAGGTATGGACTCCAGAGAGAGAGAGATATAATTTTGCCCCCCTGTACAAATCATTAGTAAGACCTCATCTGGAATATGAAGTTCAGTTTTGGGCCCCAGTTCTCAAACAGGATATCAAGGAACAGGAGAAAGTGCAGAGAAGGGCAACCAAACTGATAAGAGGCATGGAGGAGCTCAGCTATGAGGAAAGATTAGAGGAACTGAATTTATTCTCTCTTGGGAAGAGGAGAATAAGGGGGATATGATCAACATGTACAAATATATAAGAGGTCCATACAGTGAACTTGGTGTTGAGTTATTCACTTTACGGTCAACACAGAGGACAAGGGGGCACTCTTTACGTCTAGAGGAAAAGAGATTTCACCTCCAAATACGGAAAGGTTTTTCACAGTAAGAGCTGTGAAAATGTCGAACAGACTCCCTCCAGAGGTGGTTCTGGCCAGCTCAGTAGATTGCTTTAAGAAAGGCCTGGATTCTTTCCTAAATGTACAGAATATAACTGAGCACTAAGATTTGTAGGTAAAGTTGATCCGGGGTAAATCTGATTGCCTCTCGGGTAATCAGGAAGGAATTTTTTTCCCCTGCTGTAGCAAATTGGATCTCATGCTCTGCTGGGGTTTTTTGCCTTCCTCTGGATCAACTGTGGGTATGGAGTTGGGTTTATGGGATTGTACTGTGTTTTTTTATTTTGTTTTTTGTTTTTTTGTGGTTGAACTGGATGGACTTGTGTCTTTTTTCAACCTGACTAACTATGTAACTATGTAACATGCACTTTGATTTTATTTTTTTATGCGTATTTTGGCAGACAGCACATGTGCTGGGCACTTTTGGGGTGCCACTAACAATCAACCACTTTTGGACCGTCGGCACTTTGAAGAAGGATATCTTTGTTAAGGAAGCAGCTAGCTGCCAAAACCCAGGTAGCCTCTTCTTCAGCTGGCAGTCCTTTTTTTTAATAATAGTGGTCTCTGCGGCAGATTCGCAGCAAGATCACTTTTATCGGTGGCGGGAGAGGGCCAACCTCCCACCGCTCTACGGTGCCCTCCGCCACTTACCGGAGACACAGGCTAAGATCGCGACCTCTTCCTTGTTGGGTATGGAGCTGAGTGAGGGAAAGATGGCCCCCGCTCGGCTCCATACCATTGCAGGGCGAAAGCGATGTCAAAAACGTCACTTTCACCCATAGCTCTTAAATGGGACTTTTATGAAGTGGTCATAGACTTCCAGCACCCACTTGACATCTTAGGAGCCCGAATTCCCATGTTATCAGTCACACCACTTTCAAAACAGGGTATTACTCAGATCTCGGATCCGTTTACGGTCACACAGCCTAAATTAGCGGAACAAATTCTCCATGACTATAACCTGCCAAACACAACCCTATTCACCTGTGTACGTATCTCACACTTTCTCAAAACAAATCCTATCACAAAGACAAAGATACCTACCAAAGCTTGGGAATTCAATTCCACAACCCATAACAACATCAAGGGGATATCTCTCTTCTATAACCTATTACAAGATAAACTGACGTTTAGGAAAACCGTACCAAACACCTAACAGTCAAAATAACCAATAGATGTCACTGTACACCTTACAGACTAGCTAAGTTCTTCCCAGACCGTTCACCCCTCTGCTGGAGAAACTACAGTGACACAGGACACTTACTACGCATGTTCTGGTACTGCCCGAGCATAAAAAGCCTATGGAACCAAATATTTCAACTAATCTCATCACTCACTGGTATCCTTACACCTCCCAACCCAGAACTAGGAATTCTACACATTCGGGCATTAAGAAATTTCCACCACACTTCAGATCAGTAGTCGCCCACATTCTCCTAGAAACTAGGAACCTACTACTCCGCCATTGGAAAGATACTGATAGCGATTTGACCCCTGATTCAATCTCAGGGCTATCCCATCCTGCCGTCTGATTCAAATTCATAAGGTGAGATATATAGATCAGACAAGGAAACTACATCTGCTCACCTTTTAGCTCGATCCCAACAGGAAGAGCAAGCCCCCCTCACTTTAGTTTTATTAGCCTCATGACATCACAAATACATGCATTTGATTGGTTCACGTTATAAATCCACACCCACTCCATCCTCAGTACCACCCACCCCCTTGTGACGTATGTAACACATGACACACATTCCAAAGTCCATGAGCAAAGGGAAAGAAATGGAAGTCCATGTTTGGGCATGCTGCCCAGTGTAAACAAGTTCATTCAGCTCCTTTCCAAGAGGTCCGAGTGAGAAGGAGGGGTAACTTCCTCTTGAAAAATTCCTTTCTGCTCTTTTGGAGTACATCACAAGCCTCAGAGTGAAGTGTCCAGGAATTCAACATAAAGGAGGGGCCGTAATTAGGAGTGAGGAGGGGGAATAGCTTCCAGTATGTCCATATAAACTTGGCTTCCAGACTGAGAAACGACATCTAACAAATGTTTTATAAGGAAAATATGTGCTTATTGTGATACATAAATTTCATACGTGCATATATAATGTATTCATATAAAAACAATATGAAAATATAAAAAGAAATTAAAGGAATATAAACCGAGAAACATTTTAGTGGTTCTAATAAAAGAATAAGCTCAACTTATCAAATAGGAATTTTTCCCTAATCCACCACAATACTACCTCTACTAACCTCTCGGATGTGATACAAGCTGTTAACAGGAATTACATCTTTGAACGCCTCGAAGCAATAAATTCTTCATGTTGTAAGCTGTTCGATAAAAATTGGTTAATCTGGACGAATAGATTCAATAATCGATAATAATACACTGAATGACAACTTTATAGATGCTATATGATAACGTAATATGTTTATGAAAAGTTTTCTTTTGTTTTGTTTTTGTCTTATGTTTTATTTTGTATACTCTGTTAAAACTTGAAAACCAATAAACATATTGAAACCCAAAAAAAAGGGACTTTTATTTATTTATTAATTTAGTTATTTTTTTCAAAATGTTATTTTTTTTATTCTTTGCATTTTAGTGTAAATATGATATCTGAGGACTTTTTGACCCCAGATTTCATATTTAAGAGGTCCTGTCATGTGTTTTTTATATTACAAGGGATGTTTACATTCCTTGTGTAGCGCCCTGCTACTTTCATAGATGGCGCTGCCTTAAATTTAGAGGTTGGTCAGAGACTTAATTACCTCTAACCGTATTGTTTTACCAAATTTGGGCCTCTTTTAGCCATGGCTGTACTGTGAGTGACCACTATTGCTGTCTGGGGTGTTGGTACCACCCCAGGCCAAGGGTGGCAGCAGTCGAGTCAGGGCGTATTGGATGTTTTTCCTCAGCAGCCAATCAGTGGGGGTTGATCGCCTCGCTGTGCATGCTGGGGGAGAGTACTTAAGGGACAGACGCCATTAGTTCTGGGTCGTCGATCGCTGGTCTGTCGTCCCACCACCCCCCGTGTGTGGCCCTCATGGCCGGGGGTGCATGATCAAGTGTTCCTGGCCCCGGGACCACGTTGGTCTGGGGTTGTGATCGACTATGTAGGCCTGGTAGTCAGACTGGGTCTACAATCGCAGAATGGTCCTGTGCTGTCTGTCCTGAGGGAAAAAGCCACCCAATAAAGAACCTGTCTTGGAGGACACCGAGCACGAGGCTGGTGTCTCAGGAGAGGCCTTGAACTTCATCGAAGGACGCACAATTACTGAAAGGCTGAGTGATGGTCGCCTGTCAGTTCTGAATTCACAGAAGTTTATTCAGGAGAGATCCGGGTGCTTAATCCTGTGTTGAGAAGAATTCTGGACCGAATACATCTCCACCTTTGGGAAGGTCTGTGGCAGAGACTTTGCTAAAGTTTCCGTGTGACACCCTGGCTGTTAGGCTGGTGAGAGAGGCCTGTCCGGGTGCGCAATGTCCACTCTGGCTAGGGTGGCAACGAAAGTTACATTGCTGGAAGCAGGATTGTTTCCGAACAAAGTTATACACCTGAACCTACTACCTACTATCCTTTCTACCTCTTCAACTACTACTTTTATTCTTATACCTCGTTGGGTAATAAAGCACAGAAAAGACCTAAAGTGTTGACATTGCAGTTCTTCTCAACTCTCATCGTATACCCTAGACGGCGAAGGAAACATGCCACCAAAAACTAACCAGCAGCTCCTTCGGGGGTAGTGCTACACTTGTAATAGGAATAAAAGAGACATAATTTTTTTTTAAAAAGAACAGTGTAAAAAAAAAGGTAAAAAAATAAGAAAACATTTTTTAAATGCTCCCCGTCCCACTGAGCTTGCGTGCGAACGAATACGAAAACGGTTTTCAAACCATACATGTGAGGTATTGCTGCGATTGTTAGGATGAGAGCAATAATTTTAATCTCTAGGGTGTTAGAACCCCCAAAAACTACAGTATACATATTTTTTTTCTATGTAATTTTCTAGCAAAAAAAAAATGTTTTAACTTGTAAACACCAAATCTCAGAAAGAGGCTTGGTCCTTAAGTGGTTAATGAGTGAACTACGGGGTTAAATGATATTTTGTATTAGATTGAGATTATGGATCATCCTGTAACTCTGAGTAATTAATATACCACTTTTTTGTAACTTGATGAAAAGGATTTGGAGTCCACAACTCTTGTATGCGCTTCACAACGCACCCATCTGGATTCCTATCCATGTGTTTAAAAAGTGTACAGTGGAACCTTGGTTTACGAGTAACGTGATTAATTTTGAAAGACGAGCAACTTTTGTTTAAAAATCCTGATTCGGTTTGCGAGTGTTGTCTCGCAAAACAAGCAGAATTAAAGCTAATGGGAATTAACGCTACAGGAAGCAAAGGACTCGGTGGAGTTCCAAACCCATATTGTTATTATATAGCGGCTAAATTGCAGCATTTGACGGGACCGCGTTAACGTGACACCGGAAGCACGGGTGTACGTTTTGTTTTTTATGTCTGCCGGCAATTTTAAACTGTTTTTTCAGTGTATATGTTACACATTTTAAATAAATCCGAGTTGTTACGGTGATTCACTATTTCGAGCCTCTGGTTCCTTCCTTCTTTCCCTCTGCGGTTCCCGATGGGATGCTGAGACCTAGAGTGGACCATTTTGAAGAGATAGCTACCTGTGTGAGCTCAGCGGGGATTGACTGAAAGCGGAGCAGCTTGCAGCCCCTGTAATACCCTATCATCGGATTTGGTGGATTTCTATGCCTTCTTGACCCCATCTAACAGGGGGTCCAACTGATCTGGTAAGAGCAACTACTTACCTTTCTCCGTGGTGTATCCTTGAGGAATTCCTCCTTTCAATCAATTTTATCTGGATCGGTGGCGGATTGCTTTCTTCACTTTTTTTCCTACCTCCTATTTTTTTTGTTTGGATTACCTTTGAAAATGGAAGTTTTTTTCACTTATTTATGTCTGAACTTCACTTATGGTTTTTGATGTAATGACATCAGTTTTCATCATTTAAAGGGACATTCATATTAATTCAATTACACTTATTTTCACATTTTTATTCACATATACACAACAATCAGGTTGTGTTTTTTTAGCGCAACCTATTTATTCTTGTTTTTTATTTGACGGGATGGTTGAACCCAGAGTCCTCTGATCCCTATAAGATTGTTTGCGCCCAACTTTCCAGTGATGGCCTTGTGGGGTGTATAGAAGCGGGAGGACTTGGAACACTGTCCGATTATCCCACATTGGTACTCATAGATAGAATATTGAATAAAGCCAAGCAGCACTTCCAATATGCAGGGTACACTAACTGGTCCCGTATTTGGAACAATAGAAATTACCCTGAACTTGATACATTTCAGGGTTTTTCAGCTTGGTCTAGGTGTGGTATTGTAAATGTTCCACAGTTGTACCATGGCGGCCTTCTGCGGGACTTTCGGTCACTAAGAATGGAATACGGTTTACCGAACACTTTTTTTTCCCAGTACTTGCAACTTAGACACGCCATTACGGCACAATCTACACTGTCTACCTGGGATTTAACTAGGCCCACAGTACTGAGATAATTATGTGGAATTCCCTGAGGGCCACAGTAGGACACCACTAGTCCCAACAATGGAGGATGGCTTCCATAAACATGGTCATTGTGATGAAAACAGTTTTTGGAGTCACACCTCAGCCAGGTATTATATTAATATATAACATATATTAACATATATTAACATATTAATTCACAAGCCCATCACCATTGAGACGTTAGTTTTGTGCTGGGTGTAAAAGTTATTTCTATATTCTGCAGTCATTGCCAACACAAAACCAACCTGTATTTTTAGGTAATAACACAATCTCAGTTGTATTATTACATTTTACCTAAATGTGTTGTATTATTACAGTTTACTTAAGTTTGTTTTATTTATTTATGTTTTATATTTTTCTCTACATTGTATATGTCCATGAGCTTCTTTTAGTGGCCATCTCCATGCCGTAGACAGGTTTGATGAACATGAGACTTAAAGTGGAGGTTTACCCAAAAACTTAATTTTTAACATTAGATTGAGGCTCATTTAGTCTAGGGGAATCGGGTGTTTTTTTATAAATCAAAGCTGTACTTACCGTTTAAGAGATAGATCTTCTCCGCCGCTTCCGGGTATGGGCTGCGGGACTGGGCGTTCCTATTTTGATTGACAGGCTTCCGACGGTCGCATACATCGCGTCACGATTTTCCGAAAGTAGCCGAACGTCGGTGCGCAGGAGCCGTATAGAGCCGCACCGACGTTCGGCTTCTTTCGGCTACTCGTGACGCGATGTATGCGACCGTCAGAAGCCTGTCGGAAGCCTGTCAATCAAATAGGAACGCCCAGTCCCGAAGACCATACCCGGAAGCGGCGGAGAAGATCTATCTCTAAAACGGTAAGTACTGCTTCAAATAAAAAAAAAACACCAGATTCCCCTTGACAAAATGAGCCTCAATCTAATGTTAAAATTGTTTTTCGGGTGAACTTGCGCTTTAAAGGAAAAGCTACATAGTAAGGCCCCGTACACACGGTCGGACAAAACCGATGAGAATGGTCCGACGGACCGTTTTCATCGGTTCACCTCTAAAGTGGCCGCACGGCCTGATATGTGTACACACCGTCAGTCCAAAATCCGATCGGGTCAGAACGCGGTGACGTCAAACATACGACGTGCTGAATAAAACGAAGTTCAATGCTTCCAAGCATGCGTCGACTTGATTCTGAGCATGCGTGGGTTTTGAACTGATGCTTTTCTGTACTAACCATCAGTTTGGTCCGATGGGGCAGCGGTCCATCGGTTCGGTTTTGAAGCATGTTTTAAAATTTTGGACCGAAGGAAAACAGACCGATAGCCTATACACACGGTCGGTTTGGTCCGATGAAAATGAACTTTGGTTCATTCTCATCAGACCAAACCGACCGTGTGTACGGGGCCTAAGTGTATTGATATTAAAAACTATTTCTGGGTCTATCCAGTGTATCTATTCATTGTTTTTCCTATAGTGAAAGAAAGAAAACCTTATCCAATAATAGTCTGAGACTGGAATATTCTGTACACTGGACTGAGACACACAATTTATAATAACAATGGTATCTACCTTGAATACTCTCAGTCTACACCCGAAAGACAATAGGGACAGTAATCACTGGCAGTGTTATGCTAATGCCTACAACAACCAATTCAATAGACAATGTTAGGGTGTGATGGAAGTGAAATAAAATGAATATTTTATTCTATGCTATTTTGTGTTATGATTACTTTCCTCCTGAGCTACTCAAATGTTACATATGTATGTGTGAAAATATACCACAGTGCTGTTACTTTCCTTAAGAGACATTATAGGGTTAAAGGAACCTTCAGGAAGTAATTAAGTGAAGACAGATGTCATCCCCTCCCTCCTACTGCACTCCTAAACAGCTTCACTCAAAACCCCCCTCCTCCTCCTCACTCATATCTCCGTATGAGCTTATATGGGTTTGAAGAGAAAACCCTTGCAGAGCTGACCCAGGACCCCTGTATATGGACAATCCATAATGGACTCTCATGCCTGTATTACACGAGGCTGCATGTAATGTGAGGAGCCCCATACCTTATATGGACTTACAAGGAGAATGTGAGCAGTGTGCAAAGATCAGCCGTCACAGGGGGCGTGTAATAAGAAACCACCATGTATAGACTGACCTATCAAATGTGCTTATGTGTGTGACGTCATTTTGTCTATAAGGCTATGGAATAAATGGGTTTGGCCTTGTCTTTATGGCTGAACGCTGAAAGGTGAGGATGTAGATTTTTCCTATCTGGTCTGCATGTTTCACTATTATGATTTGGGTCAACGGCAGAAATGGGGTTAGCCCTGAGGTTGTATCAGGGGTCAATCGTTATCAAGGGTGTAGTACGCCTCAAAAGTCAAACTCAACTAATAAAAAATAAAGTATACTAGATGTAACAGATCTTAAAAAAAACAATCATGTGGGGGACTTCAATCTGATAGCTAACTCCTGTTTGGACTTTAACAAGATGTTCAAGTGAAGGAAAAACATCTGAAATTTAATTCAATGTCTTTGATTTATAATTACATTTATTGTTAAATTTTAAAACAAAAATAAATTTGATAAAATATGAACGTTTCTCTTTAAGAGTCTAGAATGGATTTGTTGGGAAGGTTTGCTGGACATTTTTTTGTCTGTATTTTATGGTATTTATTTTTAGAGGATTCACTCTCTCTTGGAAAATATACCATATATTCTGTACACTGGACTGAGACACACAATTTATAATAACAATAGTATCTACCTTGAATACTCTCGGCCTACACCCGAAAGACAATAGGGACAGGAAACACTGTCAGTGTTATGCTAATGACTACAACAACCAATTCAACAGACCAGGTTAGGGGATAGTACTATTCAAAAATCAATATCAACGAATAAAAAATAAAGTATGCTAGATAAAATAGGGAAAAAACAATCCAATAAATCTTTATCTGACCACACATACACAACTCCAAACCCTAGAACATTTTTAACAATGCACAGAAAGACTAACATTCCAATCTACTTGTGACATTTGGAAGATACTTCTCTAAATTTAAATTTTTGCAATGCTAAATTCCCCAAAACACTTTTTCCTGTAACTCTTATGCTGCGTACACACCATCGGTTCAACATCAGAGAATGGTCTGATGGACCGTTTTCATCGGTCAAAACCGATCGTGTGTGGGCCCCATAGGTTATTTAACCATCGGTTAAAAAAAAGCCAACTTGCTTTAAATTTAATCGATGGATTCCTAACCGATGGGTCAAAACCGATCGTTAGTAGGCACAACCATCAGTTAAAAATCCGCGCATGCTCAAAATCAAGTCGAAGCATGCTTGGAAGCATTGAACTTACTTTTTTTCAGCACGTCGTTGTGTTTTACGTCACCGCGTTCTGACACAATCGTTTTTTTACCCGATGGTGTGTAGGCGCGACGGACCATCAGTCGGCTTTATCGGTTAACCGATGACAACGGCCCTTCAGACCGTTCTCATCGGATGGACTGATCGTGTGTAAGAGGCTTAAGTCTTAAGCTGGTCATAGATGGGAAGGATTTAGAGATGAATTTCTAGAAATAAGCCCCAATATTCCTATCCTGACAGGTCCTTTTAATTGTCCTTCAAACTATAAAATGTAATCAGCATAAAATTCAAATATTTTTTTTATTTTCAATAAAGTCCCCTTTAAACTAAACCCATTGGTGTACAATGTTACTGAAAGTAAGACATAATTGTATAAAAGAATAGGCAAGAACCTACGGCAGATGTTACGATGATCTGTTTTTTCTCAATAAATGACCTTCTTAATATTTCCTTTTATATTAGTTATTCAGTCTAGAATCGGGTAAAAAAAAAAAAATCGTATAAAACAAATATAATTTCCCATTATTATGGTTAATATGGTGGAAAAGTTCATTGTAAAACTCAGAATAAACATGATGAAACCTAAATATTTTAAAACTTTCCTATCAGCGATTGTCTAGAAAACCTGTTTATATGCAAATTGTCAGCAGCAGCAATCCAGGCTTGTTTACACAAAATTTACAATACAAGTCAGCCAATGAAAAGCCTCCATGTCTGCCTTCCCCGCCCATCTCTCTTGCATAAAGTGGGCGTCTCCCTCCTCTGATCAGTCATTCTACTTCCAGACGTTGTCCGGTGTGGATCTGCAGTGGAACCGAATACTCCGAGAATCTAATCCGACTTCTTCACTTCTCACCCACCACATTAAGGTAAGGTCACTTTCATTGAACCAATCCATGGATGTTTATATATTTATAACCTGTAGCATTATCAAAATGTTCATTAACCACTTGCTTACTGGGCACATATATACTCCCTTCCTGCCCAGGTGAAATTTCAGCTTTCAGCACTGTTACGCTTTGAATGACAATTGCGCGGTCGTGTGACGTGGCTCCCAAACAAAATTGGCGTCCTTTTTTTCCCACAAATAGAGCTTTCTTTTAGTGGTATTTGATCACCTCTGCGTTTTTTATTTTTTGCGCTATAAACAAAAAAATGCGAAAATTTTGAAAAAAAAAACACAATATTTTTTACTTTTTGCTATAATAAATATCCCATTTTTTTTAAAAAAAAATATTTTTTTTCTCAGTTTAGGCCGATATGTATTCTTCTACATATTTTTGGTAAAAAAAAAATCGCAATAAGCGTATAGTGATTGGTTTGCGCAAACGTTATAGCGTCTACAAAATAGGGGATAGAATCATGAAATTTTTTAATTTTTATTATTTAATTTTTTACTATTAATGGCGGCGATCTGTGATTTTTGTCAGGACTGCGATATTGCGGCAGACACATCGGACACTTTTGACACATTTTTGAGACCATTCACATTTATACAGCGAACAATGATATAAATTTTATTCCTGAGTCACATACAGTACATATAGATATGGAGGTCTATTGAGCATTTCATATTTATAGGTATATAACTGAGGGTAGCAGTATTCATATATGACCAAAGTCTTTGTTTTTTTCTTTTTAAAGATATTTTTTTCTGCCTAATAATGCAATTTTTATTTTATTTTTTGCTCCCTAGGACGCTATGGCCTCTATTGTTCATGATGGCTTATGGACAGAATGGTTTCCTTCGCCTTACAAGTACTCACCCCTTTTTCTGAAACCACTCCCCCTTCCAACTCTCCCCCTTCCCCTCTCCATCTCTCCCCCCTTCCTCGCACGCCCCTTCCCCCTCCCCTCTTCCCCCTTCCCTCTCCATCCCCTTCTCTCTCTCCTCCTGCCCCCCTTCCCTCCCTCACCCCTGCCCCCCTCCCTCTCCCCTGCTCTCCCTTCCCTCTCTCTCCCCTGCCCCCCATCCTTTCCCCTGCCCCTTTCTTTTCCCCTGCCCCCCATCCTCTCCCCTGCCCTCCCTTCCCTCTCTCCCCTGCCCTCTCTTCCCTCTCGCTCCCCCTCTTCCCTTTATCTCCCCTGCCTTCCTCTTCACTATATTCCCTGCCCTCCTCTTCACGCTCTCTCCCCTGCCCCCTCTCTCTCCTTTGCCCCCTTCCCTCTCCCCCCTGCCCTCATCCCCTCTCTCTCCTCCCTTCCCCATTCTCTCTCCCCTCTCTCCCCCTTCCCTCTTCCCTCTCTCCCCACCTTCTCTCTCCCCTGCCCCCCTCCCCCTCTCTCCCCCCTTCCCCCTCTCTCCCCCCTTCACTCTCTCTCTCCCATCTCACACCCTTCTCTCTCCCCTGCTCCCCTCTCCCCTGCACCACCTTCCCTCTCTCTCCCCAGCCCCCTTCCTTTTCTCTACCCCTTTTCCCTCTCTCCCATTTCCCTCTCTTCCCCCTTCCCTCTCTCCCCCCTTCTCTCTTTCACCCCTTCCCCCTTCTTTCTCTTCTCCTGCCCCCTTCTCTCTCGGCAGAAGAGGGAGAAGACAGTGCAGAGAGGAAAGAAAATGGAGAGAGAGGAGAACTGGCAGAGGGAGAAGAAATTGCCAGAAGAGGGAGAAGAGCAGGAGAGGGGAGAATAAGTCAGAGGAAGAGACACCAGAGCTGCCTTCATAAAATACTTTAATAACTTGTGTACTGTGTTTTATTTTTGACACAGTTTTTTTAGGTGGAGACCCCCCTGCCCCAAAGCACTCACCCCCCATGTTGAGGGCATTCAGCCTGGTATGGTTCAGGAGGGGGACGCTCACTCATCCCCACCCTCTTTCCTGGCCTGCCGGGATACGTGCTTGGATAAGGGTATGGTATGGATTTTAGGGGGGACCCCACGCCGTTTTTTCGGCATTGGGAGTTCCCCTTAAAATCCATGCCAGACCGAAGGGTCTGGTATAATCTTGGAGGGGGAACCCATGCTGGGGTTTTTTTTTTTTTGCATGGGTTTCCCCTTTAGGATCATCAGAGGCACAAGTCGCATGCCAAAGATCAGTTAAGACGACGATCCGACTTTGATCCGATGCCAGTGTTATTCAATGGGCTGAAGTAGGATCAAAGTTGGACCAAAAAAGTGCAGGGAGCATTTTCAAAGTCGGACTGATTTTTGTCGGACCAGTTAAGACGTCTCTCATAGAGAAACATTGATTTTCATATGTCATGCGACATGAGCTCCCAATGTAGGAGTGTTTGTCGTACCAGTGTGAACCCAGCCTTACTCTCACAGACAGGTTGTCTGATTTCTCGGGTGAGTATAATTTGGTCGGGGGGAGTGGGCCAAGATCCAAACTGAATTGTGGATCAGAGATCCCTGAACGTGCATGAGAGAAGCCTAGGAAATGTATAAACCCCGAACAGGGATTCATGCATCTCCCAGGCTTCTTCCACCTTTTGAGACATCTGGTCCTCTGTCTCTTCCAGGTTTTCCACCTCTTCCTTTCAATCAATTTAGTCTCACCTGGGACACTCAATCGAATAAGAAATTAGATTATTTTTTTTTTAAATGTGCCCCATCCCGCCAAGCTCGCGTGCAGAAGCGAACACATATGTGAGTAGTGCCCGCATATGATGAGTGAGGTATCGCCGTGACCGGTAGAGCGAGAGCAATAATTCTAGCCCTTTTTTCCCAGCGCTTGTAAGACTGCTGTGCAAATACGATGTGACAGAAAGTATTGCAACTCTCCGCCCCCCTCTTTTCTTCTCCCCTCCACTCTCCCCCTATCTTCTTCCCCTCCCCCTCTCTTTGCCCATCGTTCCCCCATCACCCCCCTCTCTCCCCAACTCTCCTCTTCTCCCCCTCTCCCCCCTTCCCCATCTCGCATCCCTACCCCTACCCCTCCTCCCCCCCGCCCCCTTCTCCTCCCCTTTCCCCCTCTCCCCCTTCCCCATTGTCCCCCTTGCATCCCTACCCCTACCCCTCCTCTCCCCCGCCCCCTTCTCCTCCCCTTTCCCCCTCTCACCTCCCCTCTTCCCACCTCTCTCCCTCTCCACCTCTTCTTCCCCCTCCCTTCTTCTCCTCTCTTCTTTTTCTTCCCCACCTTCTCCCCCCTCCTCTATTCTCTCTCACACTTTTCTCCACAATGAAGGGGCTCTTTCACTTTGGACAGTGGTATTTCTGAACAATATCCCTCAAGAAATATGTAAAGATAAATGACTGCTGAAATATTGTTTGAGCTTGGTCTCATGAACTGTTGTAGACTTTTTATTAGATCGATTGAGGTGTGACTGTATCCCATTGTTCTGTTGTTTCTTTCGGCCTTGGGAGCAACCTATTATGGGATGTATATGTGTTTCTAGCATGTAAATGGGGGCAGGCTGGAGGGGGGGATTCCCCCAACAGTCCTCCCTGCTGATAAGATGGTCTATTGCTGGAAATTTTATTACACCTGTGTGTCTCTTGTCACTGAATGTAATTTACCCCGCTCTGTGTCATTATGTAAAGAAGGGGGGATTTCCCTGAGTGTATATCTCTTTGTGCCTGTGTTTGAATAAACAGTCTTAAGCTTTCCAAGTATTTTTGTATACATTATTTTGTGAGTATGACTACTGCTATTACAGTTTTTTAATACATTTTACCATTGGTAATGCACAAGGTCGGTGCGCACTCCTTTCCTCGGCGTGCCCTATTCGCGAACGACTTTCGCAAACGACGTAAAAAATTCAAATTTCGAAGCAGGAACGACGTCCATACTTAACATTGGCTGCGCCTCCCAATAGCAGGAGCAACGTTACGCCGAAAAAGCCTTAACGCAAACAACGTAAAAAACTAACGCCGGGCGCACGTACATTTGTGAATCGGTGTATCTAGGAAATTAGCATATTCTACGCCGACAACAACGGAAGCGCCCCTAGCGGCCAAAGTTATATTGCACACAATTCTACGCCACCGCAATCAAGTTACGTTGGTGGAGGAAGCCTATTTTTTCAGCGTAACTGCCTTTGAGAATCGGCGTAACGATACGCGGGCGCGGAATTCAAATTACGGCGGCGTATCTGGAGATACGCCGCCGCAAAAGGTACGTGAATCTACCCCAAGGTCTCCTCATAGTGCCAGTTGGCTTTCATGGAGGCCAACTTCTGGCTCAGTGGTAGGCTGCTGTGTTTTGAACCAGGGCTTTTATGACTTCCTCCGTGCTGTCTTCAGAGGGTTTCAGCACCTGTGCTGCTTTGGCACAGAACATGCAAAAATGGGCACTGGCCCCTTTGAATGTTAGTTTTGTTACCTTTGGCTTTTTATGGCTAAATTGCTCACATCCGAGCACCAGTTGTAATCTTGGGGAGCCCGAGATCATCAGCCAAGCACATTTGTAAAAAACAAAGCAGTCATTTATTGTGTTTAAATATGAGGTACAGCGTTAAAAAAAAAAATATTGATGATACCCAAAATTTCTATGAAAACATTTGAAAAATATACAACATATATGTGCAAAATACGTGAATGAAAAACAATATTCCAAAAACAAATGTAGCCGGGTCATCCTGTCAGAAACTTACGACAGGCTATTCCCGCTGGAACTTTATCCACACCATTGTAAATATGCAAGTTACCTTTAAGGAGTTGTGCATTGTGGGATGGCAAGTAGCAGGAGATATGGACTCCATTGACTCTAAGGAGAAACAGACTACATTTCCCACAATGCCCTGTGTTATTTGAACATGTGACACAGCTCCGCACAGACTTATGGGGGAGGTTACTTAAAGAAAGGGCGCGGCTGATTTCGCTCTCTCGGGACCTGCACTTCTCTCCTCTGCGGCCTACGGATAGGCCAGAAGGCTAGGCCTAAGTCTACCGAGAGACCAACCATCTGGAAGGAAGCAAGACTCCAACATCCAACCCTTGTACCCGGGGATCGTAGAGGCAATCCAGCTGTTGGTTGAACCAGTGGAGCACCCTAGTCCGGGATCTTTGTGCTGTGGAGCGGTGATTCACCAGCACGCCTCCGGAGGAGAATTCAGGCGGATCGGTCTGTCGGGTGAGAGAGCACTTGCTCAACTTCTGACTCTCCGTTTACACAGACACCTAGAACCACCTCACAGGCCGGAGACACGTTCTCGGCCTCCACCCGAAACTCAGAGGCCCAATTAACTGTTTGAGTGTTGATAGAAGTGACTGACACTGACGAGTGTCAGCTCACCAACGTTCGCTGTTCCAGACATCCTGTTGTGTAAGTTCCCTCATTAATTGTCACCTTGGATTACAATTTCTTATGTGCACCAACCGGCCGCAATGTGATCATTGACTGTTCTGTAGGACTGCCCGCCAGGGGCGCTCGCGAGCATAGACTGTCTGCCTTAGTTTAAATGAGTGGTACCATCCCTAGCTAGTTTTTCTTCCTTACTGTCATTAATTGCCGATTCGTGCAAGGGCCCTTGCGAATCATAGTGAGTTATTGTTTATCAATTGTGTTCACAATTAAGACCTATGCTTGTTTGCCTCGAGTTTTCACAAAGTAAACTTATTCTTTTCATTTAAATATATTCACTGTGTAGAGTGTATTTTTCTTGCCTGGAGGAACCACCCTTTGATAGCAGGTAATTCTATTGTTGTATTATTACTGCTATTGTGACCCCAGTTCAACAGAGGTCACAATATCTCAACCACCAGGCTTCTGATGTGTCAAGGGAGGGTTCGAGCTTAGTTAATAGGGGTGAGTTGAGCCAAAAAGAGAGTAGATCCCAAATCAACCAGCGGCTCCTTCGGGGGTAGCGCTACACAAACATATATAAAATAACAATGAAATCAAAACTAAATAATGCACTATTTAAATGCATAAATCAGTGAACGTGGTAAACCACTGTAAATAATACAAAAGTCCCAATAATCCACAACTGAATGTGCATAAGCCAAGGGAATTCCCCAGATGTGATGATTGGGGTATCAAAAACTGCGCCCGACTGATAACCCACTACTGCGCCAAATGGAAAGAAGTTAAAGCGCCTAGCTGCTGTTTAAAATAAATAGTATGTGAAATAAAGGAATATATTATGTACATCAAGTGCCAATATAAAACCACAGCGCTGTGAGAATAAATAAATATTCAAATCTAAATGTATATACAAGTGTACAATGTGATATCACAATTATGAGTGAATAAACTCATAAATTTGTAAACATGCAAATAGGTGAAAAAAAAAAAAAAAGTTTGTGATGTTACAAAAAACGTGAAGTATTTAAAAGGAAAGTTCATGTGACTTCAAAATAGTTGATCCACTCTTCCAGGACTTCCACCACACCTCAGTGTTCAGTGCTCCAATCCCCCCTCACAGTGGACACTCACCACAATATTCTGCCTCCCACTCTCGTGTTTGGCTAACGAGCTTGTAATAAGAGTATCTCCAAGGTATCACCAATATAAATCTCAGTGTCAAATTCAAGGAATTTCCAAAATGATGATGCAAAAAAAGAAAAAAGTGCAAAATAGTGTAAAAACGTAAGACCAGTTTATTAAAACACTCAAATGAACCTTCAAAAATTGCACTCACAAAACGAAATCACAAAAACAGCTTTGTGTGATAACAGATCACTGATCACTGCACACTTCAATCTCCTTAACTGTAGATAACAGTGGTCACGGCGGACCCTCGATTAACTGGATGATCTCACCACAATCCTTGGCACAGCACACCACTTCAAACGATAACTCCTTAACTCGATAGTACAAACCAGCTAAGAGATGGCTGCAAACAGTCCTTGATGTAACTTGGAACTTTTTTTCAAACATGGATTAGGCCACGCCCCGACATGTTTCGACTTCCTGTCTTATTCATGGGTATGGCCGAATCCCACATTCCCCTCTATTTTATATGCTCAGGGAAATTAGCAGCGAATCAGATCAGAGAGTAACGATTAACACACCGCCACCTGCGTGTGTGTATCGCACTATCTGACAGCGAGAGCGTCACCCGGTCACGTGTGATGCCGCGTCCAATGGGGTGAGAGCTTCGCCGTTTCTATGGGCGGGAGCTGTGTGTAGCGTCTCACTCGTCAGTCCAGCAGCGATGAGCGCGACCAATCGTGCTGCGCTTCTCTTGTGTCCAATCATCCTGCCGGAGAGTGACGAGTGAGCATTAACTATCGTCAGGGTGCCGCGTTGTCCTAACAACGGGGGACGCGACCACCTGGTCACGTGTACCCCGTGGCCAATAGACATTCTTCGCAGCAATAACCCAGACGGAGATGCAGTGTACATATGGTGCACTGACATGTCACACAACAGTTTACTATTTTTAAAAAGGAGAGACCAAACTAACAAATTAGTATTAAAAATTTAGAAGTGTGTGAACATAATAGTACTTTATCAAATGCTGGGGGAAAAAATGATCTAAAATAAGGAGACGGTCTCTCGAGAGTCCCCATGACCACCAATCCTCAGTTATTACACGCTAAATAAATAAATACATTCATTATTGGAAATTAAAAGTTAAAATTTAAAATTAGCACTATAACTTTGATCTGATATACAAATACTATTAGTAACAGTATTTTTAATATATAAATTATGTATAAATCGATGCATTAAATATAATGTATACGTCTGCACATTACCACGGGAATATCAAGACCTAAACATTCGGATCAACATGCCTCTAAGTAACTGTCGTGCATTTGAGTGAGTACATAAATTAAAATACAAATTAAAATACATTTAAATTGAAGATACTACTCGATTTAATCATGGAATAAATGGTTAATGGTCACTATTGATTACGGATAACCCAATTTTTCATGAATGACAGACATCATAATGACAAAATAAATTAAATTAAATGAAAACTAGGTGTCTGACCATAAACTGACACTTGCAGAGAAGAGGGTTTAAACTGGTATCACCCATGCTAATTAGCTTATTAACCTGCATTCCAGTAATTAGGTACAGCCCAGAAATGAACAATAAAAAGAAGAATATTAGGAAAATATTAACCCATAACATATGTAAATGATATAGATAAACAATATGGAGAAAATGCTAGAGAAATTGTGTATCTCTAGAGTCATTAATAAAACAGTTGAGGTCAACTTCTATATTTAAACCCCGAGGCTGAAGACATTTAAGCAGGTATATCCACTGGGTTTCGCGTTGTGAGAGGTCCCTAATCCTATTTGAACCCCTCCAACCGAAATATACCACGTCGATACCACAGAATTGAATCAGAGATGGATCCTGCTTATGTCTCTTTTTAAAATGCATCGAGACGCTGTGATATTCAAAGCCCTTTTTTATATTCGCTAAATGTTCAGCGATTCGCACCCTAAGCAATCTCTTTGTTCTCCCCACATAGAGTAGACCACATGGACACCACAGTAAATAGACCACGTAGGAGGAGTTACACGTGCTGAATTCTTTAATCTCAAAAGGGCTACCATCACTTCCTACTACTTGACATATCCCCCTGTTGTGTATTTTGACTGTTCGACAACAAATACACCTTCCACAGGGAAAAAAACCTTTTAAGTCAATTTTAATAGAAGGATTCGGAGGATCCAGAATTTTCCGGACAACTTTATCTCCGAAATTAGGTGCCTTTCGGTAAATAAACCGAGGTTGCTCCGGTATTACAGTGCCCAAATGTGTGTCTCTGGCCAGGATGGGCCAATGCTTGAGAAAAATCATTTCAACATCCTTATATTGAGAGTGGAAACCTGTTAAAAAACCCCATTGATGCCGGCTATTAGGTCCAACAGATTCCTTCTTCCTTAAACACTGTTCCCTCGGTACTTCTGCTACATCTCTTATGATGTTATTCAATTTAGTTTCATTGTACCCCTTCTGTACAAATCTCTGTTTCAACCTTAGTTGCTTGTTCTACATAGTCTGATTCCTCAGTACAATTTCTCCTCACTCTTAGGAACTGTCCTTTCGGGATATTGCTTATCCACGCCGGATGATGTCCACTCTGGATCGACAAGTAACTGTTCCGATCGGTTGTTTTGAAATGTACTTTGGTCTTCAATTTTCCATTTAGATGTTCGATGTTGACATCAAGAAAATCTACTGAATTCATACTAATATTGTATTCAAGCTTGATGTTGTTTCTATTGTTATTGAGATCTGTCAGGAACAATCTAAGATCCACCTCCGATCCCTCCCAGATGAGTAAGAGATCGTCGATGAATCTGCGATAGAAAATGAGCTGTTGTTTCTGATTACGAAAGATATATCTATCTTCCCATTCCGCCATGAACAGGTTGGCAAGGCTGGGAGCAAACTTTGCCCCCATAGCCACGCCAACCTGCTGCGAGAAGAAGAAGCCATTGAACCAAAAATAGTTGTGCGCCATGCAGAACTCCAAGGCTTGGCCCAAAAATTTCTTTTGGACATGGGGAATGTCATCCCTCCTACTCAGTGCCCAATTTAATGACAGCGCAGCGTCCTCATGCTGGATTATAGTATAAAGGGACGCTACGTCCGCTGTTACCAAAATTATGTTGGACTCAGGATTGATATTTAATAGCTCCAAAGATGTCAATAAGTCCGTTGTGTCTTTCAGGAACGCCCTGGTGTTACGGACACTCGGCTGGAGAAACTTGTCTAAGTATTCTCCCAACCTGGCAGTCACAGATCCAATCCCATTTACAATGGGTCGTGCTGGTGGGACTGTTGGGTGTTTGTGAATCTTAGGTAGCGTGTATATCACAGGAGTCCTACACACAGAGGGGGCTAGATAGGCTTTTTCTTTGGCATTAAGGGCCTTAGTCCGGTATCCCCAACAAACTAGAGCATCCAGTTGAGATTTATAATCCTCAGTAGGGTCTGAACCCAATCTCCTGTAGGTGGCAGGGTCGCTTAAAAGTGTGGACAGTTGGTTCAGATAGAACTCCTTATCCATAACGACCACTCCGCCCCCCTTATCCGCAGGACGGATAATAATCTCCTTATTACTTTCAAGGCTTTTTATTCCTTCTTTTATAAATTCTGGGTTCACCTTCTTCTTTTGAGGTAGTTCATCAATATCCTTCAACACTAACTGCTTGAAGACCTCGATGTAATGATTGTTTGGGTTTTGGGGATTAAATAGGGATCTATTTTTTAGGCCACTATCTATGTGCACTGGGGCGGCAATGCTCTTTACAGATGATTCTGCCGGATGACTCAGAAAATATTTTTTCATATTAAGAGTCCTTATAAATTTATGGGTATCAATGTACAAATTAAACTTGTTAATGACTCTCCTTGGTGCACATTTTAGGCCAGTATTTAGTATGTTCAGTTCTTTCGGATTCAACACTACTTTACTTAGATTAAAGATCCCTGTATTTAGGTTTTCCTCGGTCTTTTCTTTGGATTGCTTTCTCCGTCCGGCCCTACAGCCCCTTCTTCTCTTTGGGGGTAGTCTCCATTCTTGGAGTGAGGATATGGTTGTCCATTCCTGTCCCCCCCCCTGTTGTGGGCATTGTGAGGAGGTCTCTTCGGGGTTGCTCCTCTCCCCCTCCCCCTCTGCCCTAAAAAAGGCTGTGGTTGATGATGATAATAGTTGGGTGCTGGGTGTGCATACCACTGTTGATATTCTTGTTGAGGATAATACTGACAATGGTTCTGTTCACCCTGTGTGTAATAAGGGCGAGGTGATTGATGATTTTGGCCATATTGGTAATCATCTCTCTCTCGTCTAGGTGCTGCAGGTGATTCAAATTGTGGGCCATACTGACCACTTCCAGAAGCCTGTGAGTCAGAATTCCGTCTCTGATTAGGTAGTAGATGTTCATTTTTCTGGATCCTCCGAATCCTTCTATTAAAATTGACTTAAAAGGTTTTTTTCCCTGTGGAAGGTGTATTTGTTGTCGAACAGTCAAAATACACAACAGGGGGATATGTCAAGTAGTAGGAAGTGATGGTAGCCCTTTTGAGATTAAAGAATTCAGCACGTGTAACTCCTCCTACGTGGTCTATTTACTGTGGTGTCCATGTGGTCTACTCTATGTGGGGAGAACAAAGAGATTGCTTAGGGTGCGAATCGCTGAACATTTAGCGAATATAAAAAAGGGCTTTGAATATCACAGCGTCTCGATGCATTTTAAAAAGAGACATAAGCAGGATCCATCTCTGATTCAATTCTGTGGTATCGACGTGGTATATTTCGGTTGGAGGGGTTCAAATAGGATTAGGGACCTCTCACAACGCGAAACCCAGTGGATATACCTGCTTAAATGTCTTCAGCCTCGGGGTTTAAATATAGAAGTTGACCTCAACTGTTTTATTAATAACTCTTGAGATACACAATTTCTCTAGCATTTTCTCCATATTGTTTATCTATATCATTTACATATGTTATGGGTTAATATTTTCCTAATATTCTTCTTTTTATTGTTCATTTCTGGGCTGTACCTAATTACTGGAATGCAGGTTAATAAGCTAATTAGCATGGGTGATACAAGTTTAACCACTTGAGATCCGCGCTATAGACGAAATACGTCCGCAGCGCGGCTCTCAAGTGCCAAGTGGCCGTTTAAACACGGCCTTCTATGTGCATTACCCGCGCGCGCCACTGGGTGGCGCGCGGCGGGTAAAAACTGTCCCGGCGCATCGCCGAAGACCCGATGCGTGTACCGGGCGGCCGCGATGTCCGCCGGGTACACGCGATCGTCGGTGACACGGCAGGTGACAGCAGGGACGTGGAGCTCTGTGTGTAAACACAGAGCTCCACGTCCTGTCAGGGAGAGAGGAGACCGATCTGTGTCTCTTGTACATAGAGACACAGCATCGGTCACCTCCCCCAGTCACCCCCTCCCCCACACAGTTATAACACACCCAGGCTACACAGTTAACCCCTTCCTCACCCCCTAGTGTTAACCCCTTCACTGCCAGTCACATTTATACAGTAATTCGTGCATTTTTATAGCACTGATCGCTGTATAAATGTGAATGGCGCCAAATTTGTGTCAAAAGTGTCCGATACGTCCGCCGCAATATCCCAGTCCCAATAAAAATCGCAGATCGCCGCCATTACTAGTAAAAAAAAAAATAATAAAAAAAATCATAATTCTGTTCCCCATTTTGTAGGCGCTATAACTTTTGCGCAAACCAGTCGCTTATTGCGATTTTTTTTTTTTTTTTTTACAAAAATACGTAGAAAAATACGTATCGGCCTTAACTGAGAAAAAAAATAGTTTTTTAAAAAAAAAATTGGGATATTTATTATAGCAACAAGTAAAAAAAAAATATATTTTTTTTAAATTGTTGCTCTTTTTTTGTTTATAGCGCAAAAAATAAAAACCGCAGAGGTGATCAAATACCAGCAAAAGAAAGCTCTATTTGTGGGGAAAAAAGGACGCCAATTTTGTTTGGGAGCCACGTCGCACGACCGCGCAATTGTCAGTTAAAGCGACGCAGTGCCGGACGCTGAGATTTCGCCTGGGAACGAAGGGGGTTTATGTGCCCAGTAAGCAAGTGGTTAAACCCTCTTCTCTGTAAGTGTCAGTTTATGGTCAGACACCTAGTTTTCATTTAATTTAATTTATTTTGTCATTATGATGTCTGTCATTCATGAAAAATTGGGTTATCCGTAATCAATAGTGACCATTAACCATTTATTCCATTATTAAATCGAGTAGTATCTTCAATTTAAATGTATTTTAATTTGTATTTTAATTTATGTACTCACTCAAATGCACGACAGTTACTTAGAGGCATGTTGATCCGAATGTTTGGGTCTTGATATTCCCGTGGTAATGTGCAGACGTATACATTATATTTAATGCATCGATTTATACATAATTTATATATTAAAAATACTGTTACTAATAGTATTTGTATATCAGATCAAAGTTATAGTGCTAATTTTAAATTTTAACTTTTAATTTCCAATAATGAATGTATTTATTTATTTAGTGTGTAATAACTGAGGATTGGTGGTTATGGGGACTCTCGAGAGACCGTCTCCTTATTTTAGATCATTTTTTCCCCCAGCATTTGATAAAGTACTATTATGTTCACACACTTCTAAATTTTTAATACTAATTTGTTAGTTTGGTCTCTCCTTTTTAAAAATAGTAAACTGTTGTGTGACATGTCAGTGCACCATATGTACACTGCATCTCCGTCTGGGTTATTGCTGCGAAGAATGTCTATTGGCCACGGGGTACACGTGACCAGGTGGTCGCGTCCCCCGTTGTTAGGACAACGCGGCACCCTGACGATAGTTAATGCTCACTCGTCACTCTCCGGCAGGATGATTGGACACAAGAGAAGCGCAGCACGATTGGTCGCGCTCATTGCTGCTGGACTGACGAGTGAGACGCTACACACAGCTCCCGCCCATAGAAACGGCGAAGCTCTCACCCCATTGGACGCGGCATCACACGTGACCGGGTGACGCTCTCGCTGTCAGATAGTGCGATACACACACGCAGGTGGCGGTGTGTTAATCGTTACTCTCTGATCTGATTCGCTGCTAATTTCCCTGAGCATATAAAATAGAGGGGAATGTGGGATTCGGCCATACCCATGAATAAGACAGGAAGTCGAAACATGTCGGGGCGTGGCCTAATCCATGTTTGAAAAAAAGTTCCAAGTTACATCAAGGACTGTTTGCAGCCATCTCTTAGCTGGTTTGTACTATCGAGTTAAGGAGTTATCGTTTGAAGTGGTGTGCTGTGCCAAGGATTGTGGTGAGATCATCCAGTTAATCGAGGGTCCGCCGTGACCACTGTTATCTACAGTTAAGGAGATTGAAGTGTGCAGTGATCAGTGATCTGTTATCACACAAAGCTGTTTTTGTGATTTCGTTTTGTGAGTGCAATTTTTGAAGGTTCATTTGAGTGTTTTAATAAACTGGTCTTACGTTTTTACACTATTTTGCACTTTTTTCTTTTTTTGCATCATCATTTTGGAAATTCCTTGAATTTGACACTGAGATTTATATTGGTGATACCTTGGAGATACTCTTATTACAAGCTCGTTAGCCAAACACGAGAGTGGGAGGCAGAATATTGTGGTGAGTGTCCACTGTGAGGGGGGATTGGAGCACTGGACACTGAGGTGTGGTGGAAGTCCTGGAAGAGTGGATCAACTATTTTGAAGTCACATGAACTTTCCTTTGAGGCCGGGTACTCACGACCAAACATGTATGGTGAAAGCGGTCCGTCGGACCGTTTTCACCATACATGTCTGCCAGAGGGCTTCTGTACGATGGTTGTACACACCATCGTACAGAAGTCCGCGCGTAAACAATACGCGGGGCGTGTCCGCGGTGTCGCCGCGTCGATGACGCGGTGTCGCCGCGACAATGACGCGGCGACGTGGGCGGCCCGCCTTTAAAATGCTTCCACGCATGCGTCGAAGTCATTCGACGCATGCGAGGGACGGCGGGCGCCTGGACATGTACGGTAGGTCTGTACTGACGACCGTACATGTCCGAGCGGGCAGAATTCCAGCGGACTGTTTTAAAACAAGTCCAGGAATATTTGTCTGCTGGGAAAAGGCCCGGCGGGCAAATGTTTGCTGGAATTCGGCCCGCTCGCGCCCACACACGACCAAACATGTCTGCTGAAACTGGCCTGCGGGCCAGTTTCAGCAGACATGTTTGCTCGTGAGTATGGGGCCTTAAATACTTCACGTTTTTTGTAACATCACAAACTTTTTTTTTTTCCACCTATTTGCATGTTTACAAATTTATGAGTTTATTCACTCATAATTGTGATATCACATTGTACACTTGTATATACATTTAGATTTGAATATTTATTTATTCTCACAGCGCTGTGGTTTTATATTGGCACTTGATGTACATAATATATTCCTTTATTTCACAATTCCCCAGATGGCCCAGACTACCGCTAACAACTCCAGTTTAAAAGAGCTGCAGTTGACTGGATTACGTTCCGTAGGACGCAAGCTCCGACTTGCATAAACGATGACCCGTTCAGTTCCATCTTGCTCCTGAGCAAGCACAGCCCCCAGTCCTTGAAGGCTGGCATCGGTGTACACCCGGAAGGGTTTACGGTAGTCCGCGTAGGCCAATATGGGTGCAGAAGTCAGCTGCGCCTTGAGGGCCTCCAATGCCTCACTCTGTGCTGCCCCCCAACTGTCAATGATACTGGGAGAAGATTTACCCTTGTGATGAACAGGCTGACCGCACAGCAATTGGGTCAAGGGGGCTGCAATAGTAGAAAAGTTCGGAATGAATCTGCGGTAGTAACCCACAAGTCCCAAAAAGGAGCGTAGCTCAAATACTGGATTTTGGTTCTCATGAGATGACATTTTTCTGGTTTGAGCCGAAGGCCATACTGGGTCAATCGCTGGAGGACTTGATCCAGATGTAGCAAATGGTCCTCGGACGTTCTGTAAAAGATGATAATGTCATCTAAATAAATCAGGACAGATTCAAAGTTCAAGTCTCCCAAGCAACGTTCCATCAACCGTTGATCAGGCCAAAGGGCATCCGATTAAACTCAAATAGTCCCAGAGGGGTGATAAAGGCCGTTTTTTCACGTCGAGCGTGGAGAAGTACTGTGCCTGCCCCAAGGCCATTAGGGATTCTTCGACCCGGGGTAGTGGGTAAGCATCCTGATGGGTACAGGCATTTAATCTGCGATAGTCCACACAAAAACGTAAGCTGCCATCTTTTTTTCGCACTCTCTCGAATCACCCCCCCTTTCAGCATACCGCGTAACAAGTCTTTGACCTCTTGACAAAGAGCGGGGGGTATATTGCGATATCTTTCCCGAACAGGAGCTGTGTCTCCGGTGTGGATGGAATGATCCGAAGCATTAGTACAACCGTAGTCCTCAGGGCCTTGAGAGAATGCCATCATATGTCTGTGAACTAATTGCTGGAGCTTGTTACGTTGGTCAAGAATCATTTCCGGCACCGGAAGTTCTAGTTGTGCTAACAATTTCGGAAGATGGGCTTCTGCTGAATCAGGTAGAGCCGTTTGCAGAGCAGCACAGGCGGCCTCCACCCCAGGGCAAGGGTCAGTAATGCAGCTTTTGGGTACTGTATATAACTCGGCAATGGTCACGTCCGTGAGCACTTGAATAGGGGTGGACCCCAAGTTAACCAGTTGCACCAACACCTGCCCCTCACGGACAACAGACAAAGTTCTGGCTACCAGCCATTCACCTTTGGTTTCCAGGTTGCGTTGTGGTTCTACCATCACAGTGGCCCCTCTGACGGGTCCTCTGAAGGGGGCACACCAACTCCTGGCGTGGGGGTATAATAACCCGATGTCGGGCAGGAAGGTGGATAAGCCCCACTTTCTCAGTATGTTTATGGCTCTGCGTCTGAGCTGCCCGACAAGCTTTGATCAGATTCTGCAGCTGTGGTTCCGATTGCCCAGATGCTTGTGTTGAAGCCTCCCGAAGGAGGTGTGTTAAGTCCAGTTCCTTTAGGGCGTTCATGCCCAACACTACTGGGATCTCTGGGAAAGAGGCATTCCGAGTCACCACGATTCCAACCCTAGAAGGATCTGCTCATATACATTCATGGACATCCAAGTGACCCCTACTACTGGAATAGGAAGGTTGTTGGCAGCTTTCAGTCTCACCCAGGAGAGGTCTAGCGTTGGGGTCGGCCCAAAATGTCGCTGATAGAATGAATAGGCCATGGTAGTGACTTCTGATCCAGTGTCCACCAGACATCTGGCCGGCTGTCCGTTGAACATCACTGTCGCCACGGGGCAACCAGAAATCATTGTAGGATCACGTTGAGGCGGTGACTGAACATTTCCCGCGGGTCGCCCCTCTACCACGGGAATCACTAGTTTAAAGGATGCCTTTGTACGTTCTGGGCTCCCCGTTTCGCACAGTCCCTTGCGATGTGGCCAAACCGTCCACACTGCCAGCAATTTCGGTCAGTATCTGGGTCCCTCCGGAGTGGGTTGGTCACCGCCCGGGGTTGTTCTGACCCTCTCCGCAAGGCTGCCACCTCTTGGCTGAGGGAGGCGACCATCTCAGCTAAGTCTCGTACGACCTTCTCCATCGAGGGCGTCTCCACCGTTGAGACTGTGGCAGGGCATGGGGCAGTCGCTTCTTCCCGCCCCCCAAGAGCCACCCGGCTCCCTGAGTGCGGGTAACCTGGCTTCTGGCACCAGCCCGTTCATGGTTCGACTCTTCCTGTTCCCTCTCGATGGCCTCTTGTATTATCACTGCAAAATTCACTGTACCATCAGCCCTCACTCGATCCTTCAAGGCTCTTTTTAATGAAGGGGACCACACACCAGCGAGGAACTGGTCCCATATTAGCTGATCGGGGTTAGCAACTCCAGTTCCTGTGGGGGCCATTTTCTCCTCCAACCGGCACCAGATCTCCTGCAATGCCACTGCAAATTGAGGAATAGTCTCTTGATCATACTGCTCCCGACTGTAGAAATTCTTACGGAGTTCGGCTATGGAGGTACTCTCACCATACAAACATTCTAAGCGGGCCACAATGGCGGCTCTGTTATCTCTCTCCTTCTCGGGCAGAACCATCACAGCCCGGCGGGCTTCTCCTTCTAGCGCATTAACAGCCAAATCTGCAAAGTGTGCTGCGGGTATTTCGAACAATCGGACCGAGCTGTCCAGTCTCTCCACCCAATCTGTCAGGGGAATATTTGCACCATTGAATTTTGGAATCAGTGCTAAGGCCGCTCCGTACGGTGCCATGAAGGACCCTCTAGCCGCTCCCCCGCTTGAGGACAATGGAACTGACATCCTGCCGACTACGCAAAATGTAAGTGGGGTGAGGGGTGCGGCGATTCACAGAGGGGTACACACGTAAAGTTCTTTGAACAAGGTAACGTTTATTACCGAGAGGCGGTAGTAGTAACAGTCTTTCCTCTCCAGGCATGGAGGCACATATATGCAGTACAGATACTGTAGTTCTAAGTGATGTGGCTTTCTGAGTATCACAGGCACTTCCCACTTAATGGTATATTATATACCCCAGCACACAATGCTTATTGGAAGAGGCTGAAAACACATTACCCATAGCAGCTGGGAGTCTTTCATCCGACCAAGGTTACCACTGCAGGACTCCGTAGGACCCCTAAACTATCCCTCACAGGCCGGAACACTCTCCCTGGCTTCTCCTGTCTCTCCCTCACAAGCAGGGTCTCTGTCCCTATCTACATCCACACGTGTTCTGCCTAAAACAAACCTGAGCTTTACTATAAAAAGAAACCACCCAAAAATGGTCGCCCAAATCTCTTGAGATCTCGTGCGGCCTATCAGAACACAGGGCTCCTCCAAAATGGTGTTGGAGACACTATAGAGGCAGAAGTGTTAGACATAAATACTTACAAAAACATAACAATTTGACTGCAGTATGAACACATATGATTACTTTACCACTTGCTCTTGCAGCACTAGACTGCCCTATCACTGACAGCTGCTTACAGGCTGAATGAGAAAGCGAGAGAGAGGCTGAATGAGAGAGAGGCTGAAAGAGAGAGAGGGGGCTGAATGAGAGAAAGGGGCTGAATGAGAGAGGGAGAAAATCCCTGTGGCACCCGCATTTACATCAAAACCAATGGTGGCCCGTCACATCAAAACCAGGGGCTGAATGAGAGAGAGAGGGGGAGGGAGACTGAATGAGAGCGAGAGAGGCTAATTGAGAGAGAGAGGGGGCTTAATGAGAGAGGGAGATGCTGAATGAGAGTGTGAGAGAGAGAGGCTGAATGAGAGAGAGGCTAAATGAGAGAGAGAGGGGAGGCTGAATGAGAGAGAGGCAGAGAGAGAGACAGAGATTCCCTGTGGCACCCGCATCTACATCAAAACCATTGGCGGCCCATCCATTAGAAGCACATCCCTCAGGATGCCGAGCACCTGAATTACAGCGGCGGGAGTGTTTTTTTTGCAGCACCTGATTAGAGCCATAGGTTCTAGTAGGCTTCAAAATAGGGTGGCTCGTGGCGCAGATCATTACACCATGAGCCCACTCAAGTGTTACCACAGCGAATTAATATTCGCTGTGGTAACACTAATGCTCAATCCCGCCAATCAGAAGCGGGTGGGAGACCCGTTTTCTGATTGGCCGAAAAGAGAAAACTCCGGATTGGCTGCTGGGAAGGAGGAAGGAAACGGAGGCCGCCGCCACCACCACCGCCGTGGAAACCAGGCTGTGATGGGGTAAGTGCGACCAACCGTCCCACCGACTGACTGACCGAATAGGGGCGGTGCAGGGGGGGGGTGGTGTTGGTGGCCGCCACTGTTCTGACATTTCTCTCCTACATGTAAAAATCATCATTTATTTGCTAAAAAATTACATAGAACCCCAAAACATTATATATGCTTTTTTTTTCAAAGACCCTAGAGAATACAATGGCGGTTGTTGCAACTTTTTATCTTGCACGGTATTTTCGCAGCAATTTTTTGAACGCGTGTTTTTTAAAAAAAACAGTTTTGTGCTAAAAAAAAACAGTAAAGTTAGCTCAATGTTTTTGCATAGTATGAAAGATGAAGTTACGCTGAGTAAATAGATACCTAACATGTCACCCTTCAAAATTGCACACGCTCGTGGAATTGTGCCAAACTTCGCTACTTAAAAATCCCCATAGGCAACGTATTGCAAGGTATTGGGGTATTGTGGAGTATTGAGGGTATTGCGGAGTATGGGGGGTATTGCACAATATGGGGGGTATTGCAGAGTTTGGGTGGGTATTGCAGAGTATGAGGGGGGGGGGGGTGTGGCAGAGTGTGGGGGGGGGGGTATTGCAGAGTATGGGGGGGTATTGCAGAGTATGGGGGTATTGCAGAGTGTGGGGGGGGGGTTTTGCAGAGTATGGGGGGTATTGCAGACAGTATGGGGGGTATTGGAGAGTGTAGGGGGTATTGCAGACAGTATGGGGGGTATTGCAGAGTATTGAGCAGGGAGGGATGGCTGGATCTGTGACTGCAATAGTCACAGATCCAGCCCACAGTGCTGCTGCTGACACCCACTCCCCCCCCCCCTCCTCTCACACTGTACCCATCGGTACAGAGAGGAGAGGGAGGAACCATTTGACGGAGCGATCACGTGGTAAACGGCCGCTATCAGCGGCAATTTACAACGATCTGTGATGCGCCGGGTCTTCTAGACCCGGCGCTCACAGATGATTTTGGGAGCGCGCCCCAGGGACGTCCTCCCAGAATAACTCCACCGCGCTGTAGCAGTATTTTCGCTATGGCGCGGTGGGAAAGTGGTTAAGTATATAATTCTACAAATATATATTTGCATTTACTAATAGAGATCTCACAAAAAAAAACCCTCATAAGGCAGCAGATCCCCCTTGTGACCATGTGACCCGGGCCACTCTCAATAAGTCATTGTTCCTGTCCTATCTCCATTAGTTCGGGATTTACACATCTCCCCCAGGCACCTTTTTTAGGCCTCTGATCCTCTGTCCAGGTTTTCCACCTCTCCTTTTCAATCAATTTAGTCTCACCTGGGACTCCCAGTCAGTACTCTGCAATCTGGAGAGGAAAGAGGTCTTCTGTGTTGGAGATAAAGGTTGGTTGGTGTGTGTGTAGATAAAGGTTGGAGTGTGTGTGGAGATAAAGGTTGGTGTGTGTGTGTGGAGATAAAGGTTGGTTGGTGTGTGTGTTGAGATAAAGGTTGGTGTGTGTGGAGATAAAGGTTGGTTGGTGTGTGTGTGGAGATAAAGGTTGGTTGGTGTGTGTGTGGAGATAAAGGTTGGTTGGTGTGTGTGTTGAAGATAAAGGTTGGTGTGTGTGTGTGGAGAGATAAAGGTTGGTGTGTGTGGAGATAAAGGTTGGTGTGTGTGTGTGTGTAGATAAAGGTTGGTGTGTGTGTGTGTGTGTGGAGATGTTGGTTGGTGTGTGTGTGTGTGTGTGTGTGGAGATAAAGGTTGGTGTGTGTGTGTGTGTGTGTGTGTGTGTGTGGAGATAAAGGTTGGTGTGTGTGTGTGTGTGTGTGTGTGTGTGTGTGTGGAGATAAAGGTTGGTGTGTGTGTGTGGAGATAAAGGTTGGTTGGTGTGTGTGTGTGTGGAGATAAAGGTTGGTTGGTGTGTGTGTGTGTGTGTGTGTGTGTGTAGATAAAGGTTGGTTGGTGTGTGTGTGTGTGTGTGTGTGTGTGGAGATAAAGGTTGGTTGGTGTGTGTGTGTGTGTGTGGAGATGTTGGTTGGTGTGTGTGTTGGAGATAAAGGTTGGTGTGTGTGTGTGTGTGTGTGGAGATGTTGGTTGGTGTGTGTGTTGGAGATAAAGGTTGGTGTGTGTGTGTGTGTGTGTGTGTGTGTGTGTAGATAAAGGTTGGTTGGTGTGTGTGGAGATAAAGGTTGGTTGTGTGTGTGTGTGTGGAGATGTTGGTGTGTGTGTGTGTGTGTGGAGATAAAGGTTGGTTGGTGTGTGTGTGTGTGTGTGTGTGTGTGTGTGTGTGTGTGTGTGTGGAGATAAAGGTTGGTTGGTGTGTGTGTGTGTGTGGAGATGTTGGTTGGTGTGTGTTGGAGATACAGGTTGGTGTGTGTGTGTGTGTGTGTGTGTGGAGATGTTGGTTGGTGTGTGTGTGTGTGTTGGAGATAAAGGTTGGTTGGTGTGTGTGTGTGTGTTGGAGATAAAGGTTGGTTGGTGCGTGTGTGTGTGTGTGTGGAGATAAAGGTTGGTTGGTGCGTGTGTGTGTGGAGATAAAGGTTGGTTGGTGTGTGTGTGGAGATAAAGGTTGGTTGGTGTGTGTGTGTGTGTGTGTGTGTGTGTGTGTGGAGATAAAGGTTGGTGTGTGTGTGTGTTGGAGATAAAGGTTGGGGTGTGTGTGTGTGTGTTGGAGATAAAGGTTGGTGTGTGTGTGTGTGGAGATGTTGGTTGGTGTGTGTGTGTGTGGAGATGTTGGTTGGTGTGTGTTGGAGATACAGGTTGGTGTTGGTGTGTGTTGGAGATACAGGTTGGTGTGTGTGTGTGTGTGTGTAGATAAATGTCGGGGTGTGTGTTTTGTTGGAAGTTTAATTTTTTCCTTTGAAGCCTTGCACAGCACCTGGAAATGTCACCAGTAAAGTCGCCGCTGTTTGCCATAACATTACTGGGCTGGTATTGGATCGCACACACTCTCATTAAAGATCTTATTGAGAAATTCTGAAAGGAGTGGACTGTTATAAATCAAATAGAATTCTTCTACCCCCCCCCCCCCCCCCCTTCAGCGTTATTTTTTTTTTTTTCTATCTAGGTTCCTTTTAAGCTAGTGCATTGTTGGTTCACTTACCTTTTCCTTTGATTTCCCTTCGTAGGCCCGGTTCACACTGCTGCCTCTTCAAAATGGCGCGATTTCGCATTTGTAAACTTGCCGCGATTCGCAGCCACGATTTCAGGGAATGCCAGTCATAGAGCTGAATTTGCATCGCACACGGATCCTTCGTTGTGTGGTGTGTTTGTTTTTTGTGTTTTTTCTGTCAGAATTTCTCAGTTCCTGTTCCTCCTCAGTAAGACCCCTTTCACACTGAGGAGTTTTTCAGGCGGTACAGCGCTAAAAATAGCGCTGCTATACCGCCTGAAAAATGCAGATTTGTTGACCCGAGAGATATGTGGATGGGGCTGACAGACATGTGGGTCCCCCCCCCCTTCCTTCTCTCCGTGCCCCCCACCGGGAGTCTTTCTCTCTGAGTGGCTATTCTTCTTCTTTGCTCTCCCGAATACGTCTCAAGAGTCGCTCTTCTCTTTCCTCCTCTATTACTACCTTTTTAGATATTGGGGAAAAAAGTGAGCGGGTCCGCGGTAGGGTGACCACGTCTCCTGGATTGCCTGGGACAGTCCCGCATTTTGCAGGTCTGTCCCGGGCACATTCATTCCAGGAGAAACTGACACAGCCAACCCCCCGGGCCAATCTGTTGCCCCTAAAAAAGGCCGCCACATCACCGCTTTACTCAATGACAGTACTTGTCCTGGCCGGGAATGCCTGGAGGAGCACAGTCCCCGCCCCCTGCTTGTGATTGGAGAAATCATAAATCCCGCCTCTTGTGTCCAATCACTGTGCTGTGATTCGTTACAGCACAAGCTGATTTTTGGGAAGGGAGGGTGTCCCTGAATGGTAGTTTGGAAAAGTGGTCACCCTAGTACTCGGATCCTTGATTTCTTGCCAAGTCCTGTGGGTAGATACTATTGGACCGACGACGCCGATAGGGATGTGGCACGGTAGGCTTGGCGTTGTTAGTACGGAGTCGGCTGCGTACCGCCCGTGAGGGCAGGTGGCCTGTCGCTACATGATAGCCTATCGGACATTTTGGTTGAACTTAATGACTGTGTGGATCTGATTACGTTTTTTGGTCTGTATACCTGTAGATGTCACTGTGTTTACAATGTTACTGTGATCCATGTGGACACGCTCTCTGTTGTGAATAAATAAAGAAATTTGGAAAAAAAAAAAAAACTCCTGCACTGCATACTCCATGTGAAAGCCCGAGGGCTATCATATTTTTAATTTCGATGACGTCACCGCGCTGTGTCGTGGGCTAATTTTTAAAATGTTATCTCCGAGGGTTTACAGCCACTTTAACCACTTAAGACCCGGACCTTTAGGCAGGTAAAGGACCTGGCCAGTTTTAGCGATTTGGCACTGCGTCGCTTTAACTGACAATTGTGCGACGTGGCTCCCAAACAAAATCGTCTTTGTAAAAAAAAAAAAAAAAAAAACTAGAGCTTTCTTTTGATGGTATTTGATTACCGCTGCGGTTTTTAGTTTTTTGTGCTATAAACAAAAATAGAGCAACAATTTTGAAGAAAAATTAAAATTTTTTTTTTGCTATAATAAATATCCCCCAAATATACATACATACATACATACATACATACATACATACATACATACATACATACATTTTTTTTTTTTTATTTTAAAGCAGACACCCTAGGGAATAAAATGGCGGTCATTGCAACTTTTTTTTCTCGCACGGTATTTGCACAATAATTTTTCAAACACCTTTTTTTTTTTTGGGGGGGGGGAGGAAACCTTTCATGAATTAAATAACAAAACAGGAAAGTTAGCCCAATTTTTTTTTTGTATAATATGAAAGATGATGTTACGCCAAGTAAATATACCTAACATGTCACGCTTTAAAATTGCGCACACTCATGGAATGGCGCCAAACTTTGTTACTTAAAAATCTCCATAGGTGACGCTTTTAACTTATTTTTTTTTTTACTATTTTCGAGTTAGAGGAGGTCTAGTGCTAGAATTGTTGCACACGCTCTAACGCATGCGACGATACCTCACATGTGGGGGTTTGAACGGCGTTTACATATTTGGGCGGGACTTGCATGCGTGTTCGCTTCTGCGCGCAAGATAACGGGACAGGGGCGTTTTGGGGGGAATTTTTTTTTATTTTTTGATCACTTTTATTCCTATTACAAGGAATGTAAACATCCCTTGTAATAGGAATCAGTGTGACAGGTCCACTTTATGAAGAGAGGCGGGGTCAATAAGACTTCACATCTCTTCTCCAGGCTTACAAGCATGAAATCGGTGAAAACAAAATCGCAGATCACATGCCGACAGCCGCGATTGCGGCTTTGTTTACTTCCGGGTACCGAGCGTGACGTCATAACGTCGCGCCCGGGCCTCCAACGGTCATAGAGATGACTGGTGACCATCTGGTCACCAGTCATCTTTATGCTTTCCAGGCAGCGCCGACCGATTCGCTCTCCGGGCCCCCGATGGCACAGGAGAGCCCGGAGAAGCACCGGATGGCGGCGGGAGGGGGGGGGGGGGGACGTCCCCTCCTGCTGCCTATAAGAACAATCAAAGCGGCGGAAGCGCCGCTTTGATCGTTCTTCTGGTGCACAGAATCGCCGGCTGAAGACGGTGATATCTGAATGATGCCTGTAGCTGCACCCATCATTCAGATATCACCGCACAAAGCTGAGGACATCACATGATGTCCTCCCAGTGGTTAAACCCAAACACGTATGAGTGACACGGGTTCTGTGGCTGTTTAAGGTGGTAATTAAACTCACGTGGTGCCTGATTGGCATTAAATCAGCCTCAGAACCTGTGTAATTCATGTATTTGGGTTTAAAGGGATGAGGTGGCAACTCCTACCCCCCCCAAAGAAAAAAAATCCAAAAGTAGTGCAGGAACTGCTTCTGGAAATCGGTGCAGTGCTGCAGAGTCTGATTGCTGGCCACGGGCACTGTCCACGACGATGTGAATGGGGGGGGGGGGGGCTAAGCCTAGGTTCACATTGGAGTGATTTGTCATGCAATTTGAGAGATCAAATCGCATGACAAGTCACAGCCTATTGGAGGCAATAGCACTGTTCCAATTGGTGCGACACTGATTTAATTTTTTTGTGGCGCCGCACCGATTTGCAAAAGTAGTTCCTGCACTACTTTTGCCAAAAAATATATATATATAATTTTTTCAGGTGCGACTTCAATAGACATCTGTGCATGAAGCCACACAAATGTCTATCAAGTAGCACCTGAAATTGCGCCGACCTTGCTGCTTCAAGTGAAGTAGCGCGATTTCAAAGTAGCATCAATGTGACCAGGGTTAAAGCGCTATTTTATTTATTTATTTATTTTTTTCATAAAGAATTTTATTAAGAAAAAGCAAAACATAAGAGCCGGTTCACACTTTGGCGGCACGACTTCGGGGGCGACTCCACAAGGCATCCTGAAGACCACTTCAGGGGCGACCTGCAAAATGACCTCAGTATAGAAGTCAATGCAGGTCGCCCCGAGCCGCCCTCGAAGTCGTACAAGAACCTTTTTCTAAGTCGGAGCGACTTGCGTCGCTCCTATTAGAATGGGACGCCGCCGCCTGACGAGTCGCCCCAGTGTGAACTGGCTGTCAGGTCATACATATGTAGCGCTCACCCCCGGAGGAGCCGCTGATTAGTTTGGGATCGGCATATTGAGTTACCTTCTTGGCTTGGTCTAGGGGTGACATCCGAGAGTGTAGATGAAGTGCAGGGGCCAGATTCACAAGAGATACGACGGCGTATCTCCTGATACGCCGTTGTATCTCTGAGATATGTCCGTCGTAACTATGCGCCTGATTCATAGGATCAGGTTCCGCATAGATCTCCCAAAGGTCCGACAGGTGTAATTGACTTACACCGTCGGATCTTAGGCTGCAATTCTAGGCCGGCCGCTAGGTGGCGATTCCATTGCGGTCGGCGTAGAATATTTAAATAACTAGTTACGCCGATTCACGAACGTACGCTTTGGCCGTTGCTGTAAATTTACGTCGTTTCCGTAGAGATACGTGGCGTAAAACCAAACCTGCCCTCTAGGTGGTCTAGCCAATGTTAAGTATGGCCGTCGTTCCCGCGTCGAAATTTGAAATTTCACTTCGTTTGCGTAAGTCGTCCGTGAATGGCGCTGGACGCCATTTACATTAACGTCGAAACCAATGACGTCCTTGCGATGTCATTTAGCGCAATGCACGTCGGGTAATTTTGGGGACGGAGCATGCGCAGTACGTTCGGCGCGGAAACACGCCTAATTTAAATGGTCCCTGCCCCATTTGAATTAGGCGGGCTTGCGCCGGGCGGATTTACGCCACGCCGCCACAAGTGTACAGGCAAGTGCTTTGTGAATCAAGCACTTGCGCTGAAAACTTGCGGCGGTGTAACGTAAATGGGATACGTTACGCCGCAGCGTAGCCCAATTCTATGTGAATCTGGCCCCAAGTGTCCAGACACGAAATGAGTTTTTGATGCTTTATTCCAAGGCCCAACATGGCCAACATCAACATGGCACACAATAGAGAAAGGTTGATGAGCGTATAGGAACTTTGGTATCAGGCCTTGGATATGAAAAAGAGCAAGCCTGCTCTTAGCAATAGTGTAACTCAGTTTGTCGCCACCCCGATCAGGGTGGGTAAAGTGCCCCCGGACAGGCGACTATCACAGGCCTGGCAGCCGGAGTGTCACTTAAAGATCACTGGGAGGAACAGACCTCTACTACCGGCCTGACTCAGAGCCTCTGATCTATACAGGCTTTGTCAATTTGAGATATGTGAGAACAGGATGAGTGAATCCTCCCAGTAAATTCAGATTTGTGTCACCAACTGACAGCTTGAGCATACCTGTCATGCGGTGTGGTGACTGGATCCCCGATGGTTCGTCTAGGCTTCCGGGGCAACCTCTAGTTCTAGGTTCCCCCGAGCCGATCCCCCCCCATCGCACAGCTCCCAGCTTAGGATCCTCTCAGCAGAAGGTTGGAACCCAGCCAGTCGCTGGGGCCCCTCTCAATGTTAGGGCGAGGCTCCGCATGGTGCAAAACCTCATTGAAGCAGGTGGCGGGGCCCACGGATGCGCGTACCCTGAAGGTGGATACCGCACCTGGAACTCGGGCCCCGCACAGAACAGAGACCAACGGCGGTTGCCACAGATATATCCCCCCCCCCCCCCCAGCATGCCCAATGAGGGCAGAACTCCTCTGATTGGCTGCTGGGGAAAGTGGGTCTGTCAGAACCCCTCTAGCGCCAACTGCCGCCCAGGGTTGATGACACACCCCTGGAGCGCAGACTGACCTACAGGACAAATTCTGAAATTGGAAACAACCCAAATTTCCACAAATTGTGAATGGGAGTAACCTAACCCTCCCATTTGCTATTAACTTTGGCATAGCTCCCATACTGAAAGTAAGGGGGCGCTACACATACAATGAAAGTACATGAACATATGTTTATGCAGAGTTGCAAAGCCTGGGGAGTGCTCTCACCCGGGGAGCCATTCATAGCCTGGGGAGTGCTCTCACCCGGGGAGCCATCCATAGCCTGGGGAGTGCTCTCACCCGGGGAGCCATCCATAGCCTGGGGAGTGCTCTCACCCGGGGAGCCATCCATAGCCTGGGGAGTGCTCTCACCCGGGGAGCCATCCATAGCCTGGGGAGTGCTCTCACCTGGGGAGCCATCCATAGCCTGGGGAGTGCTCTCACCCGGGGAGCCATCCATAGCCTGGGGAGTGCTCTCACCCGGGGAGCCATCCATAGCCTGGGGAGTGCTCTCACCCGGGGAGCCATCCATAGCCTGGGGCGTGCTCTGGGTGGAAGAAGGAAAGGTGGATTACAACCAGCAGTGTTGGACTCAGAACAAGACAGGAGAGAGGGTTGTGAGCCAGACAGTGCAGTACACAGGATAATAAGCAGAGCCCTTCAGTGTTCTATATAGGACGAGTTTGGTATTTACTATACTGTCTAAGGAGAGATACAGCTGGATTGACTTACTAAAACGGGTGCATTCAGAATTTGGTGCAGCTGTGCATGGTAGCCAATCAGCTTCTAACTTCAGCTTGTTCAATTAAACCACTTAAGGACCGGATCACGTACATATACGTCGGCACTTGAAAGATGCTGCCACAACCAAGATATCCATCCTTTTTGTGGCCGGTCCTGTAAACAATAATGGTGGTCCCCCTCCCACACCCTTCGGGCGCTAACCGGAGCCGCCAGTAGCGGCGAAGGCGATCGGGTCCTTTTTGCTACTTGCCATGGATATGAGTGAGGGCAAGATGGCTCCCACCCTTCTCCATAGCAGGGCGGAAGCAATGTCAAAACGTCACCCCGCCCATGTATCTTAAAGGCACATTATTTTATTTTAGTCTAAATCTGAGATGTGAGGTCCTTTTTGACCCCCAGATCTCATATTTAAGAGGACCTGTCGTGCGTATTTCTATTACAAGCGATGTTTACATTCCTTGTAATGGGAATAAAAGTGACTTTATTTTACATGGTAAAAAAAAATAAGAAAACCAAAACATTTTTAAAGCGTCCCGACGAGCTCGCGCACAGAAGCGAATGCATACATGAGTAGCGCCCGCATATGAAAATGGTGTTCAAACCACACAAGTGAGGTATCGCCGCAATAGTTAGAGCGAGAGCAATAATTCTAGCCCCAGACCTCCTCTGTAACTGTAGACATTTTTAAACGTCGCCTATGGAGATTTTTAAGAGTGAGTGAGAAACTTGTATAGCGCAGCACATGCGAACTGAATCGCCTCAGGGCGCTAGGTATCATTCTCTACTGTATTTTGCCTTCAGAATAGATGGGCTTTGAGTTTATTCCTGAAGGCCTGGTGATTCACTTCCATTCGAATGCTAGCTGCTAGTGCGTTCCACAGTCTAGGTCCTTGGACTGCAAATCTTCGTTCTCCTTTTGGACTTGTATCTGGCCTTGGGTATCTGGAGTAGTTTTTGGTTGGTGGAATGGAGAACGCGATGTGGCATTTAAATTTTTCGCATAAATAGTGGGGGGGCATTTCCTAGAACACACTTATGCGTCAAAGTGCCTTAAATGTAATTCTGTATTTTTACTGGCAACCAGTGAAGGGATCTCAGGGAGGGCGAGATTGATTTCCCAGGGTTTTTCCCTGCCAAAAGTCGTGCCACCGTATTTTGAACTTGTAGACGAGCGATTTGGCACCTCTGGCCAAATGTGGTACTGCACACCGCAGAGACTTGAATCCTGTTTGTTTTGCGAGACAACACTCGCAAACCAAGTCAGTATTTAAAAAGAAATAATAACCTACGACTTGTTGGCATTCAATAGCTTGGGCAGATTAACTTGTGTCTGAGAATATTAGACTGGCTGTGTGTTGGGGTTCTTTTTCAAATCAACATGGTGGCTGGGGGAAAAAAATTCCCTCATCTACACAAGAGATTGATGGAGGGATCCTCCCTACTGTGCCATTGTATTCACAGTGAGGAATCCTCCTCTATCAGAATATATTGGTGAATATTCCCATTGGAGAGAAGCTGATCATTGGACTTCTCTCTCGTGGGAGCAGCCATAGATGGATCAAAATTCAGCCAGTCCCTGGTAAATGGCCAAATGTTGGTCCATCTATGGCCACCGCCACCTTCAGTCTTTATGTGTCTACAGAACTGGTTATTGAGTGTCAGACTTTTACTGTCACTTCTCTCTTCTGTTGTTAGGAATGGCGTCTACTGATCCGAAGAAGGAGCTGGAATGTTCCGTCTGTCTGAACTTCTATACAGATCCTGTAACCCTGAAATGTGGGCACGACTTCTGCCAGGACTGTATTGGCCATGTGTTGGATACACAGGAGGAGTCTGGAGGTTATTCCTGTCCTGAATGCAGAGAAGAGTTCCTGGAGCGGCCTGAACTGCAGAGGAACACAACGCTGAGTAACAAAGTGGAGAATTTTGTGTCTACTCTGCCAGCTCAGGAGTACTCTGGGATCTTTACTTACTATGTTGACACTCCTATACCTGCTGTGATATTGGATGTGCAGTATAAAGCTTCTCTGGTTGACAACCAACTGAGACTCAGCAGAAAGTCACCAGAACGCGTCTCATGTGACCCCACCACTTCCCCGGAGAACAAGAAATGCTCCGTCCATAAGAAACTACTGGAGTATTACTGCATTGAGGACTCCGCCTTTATCTGTGCGTCCTGCAGTATGGCTGAAGAACATCAAGGACACCAGGTGGAGACTCTGGATAAGGCCTCTAAGGTGAAGAAGAGACGACTGAGAAAAGTTCTGCAGAAAATGTTGACGGAGAAAGAGGAGATAGAGAAAAGGGTCGAGAGTCTGCAGGAACACGGGAGGAAAGTACAAGGGAAAGCAGATGATGAAACAAAGAGAGTCACTGTCCTGTTCAGAAACCTCAGGAGACGTCTGGATGACCTGGAGAAGAGAGTCCAAAGTGAGATCTCCGGACAGGCAGAGAGGGTCTCTCTATCACTGTCTGATATGATCCAACATCTGGAAATAATGGACGATGACCTTTCCAGCAAGATGGCGGACATTGAGGAGCTGTGTCACTTGACTGATCCACTGGCTGTCTTGAAGGATTTAGGCACAGGTGACTTGTGTGATACTGAGGATGGAGATGATTTGGACAGAGAGAGACATGATCTACTCCTCCATAATCGTGTGGATCTGGATATGGCGGGGATATCTCAGACATTACACACAGGCTTGTCTGATATCATGTCTTGGGTAAATGTACAGAAATATACTGACACGCATGTCTATCCACATTCTACTGCACAGGACAAAGATCACATCAATGCTAAACCATTCAGGAAACGGCCCCAACCCTACCCCACCATACAACGCTCACACTGCCAGGCTGGAGGACAAAATATTGGGGCAGCACAGCCAACATCGGGGGTGTGGAGGGTTACAGACCTATTACTGGATGTGGGGACCGCTTGTAATCTTCTACATATATCAGATGACCGCAAAACTGTATCCTGGTCATCAAATCAGAATCGCCCCGAAACGCCAGAGAGATTTCATTGGCCTCAGGTGATGAGCATTCAGAGTTTCTCCTCGGGGAGAAATTACTGGGAAGTGGATGTCGGGGGGTCATTGTATTGGAGAGTCGGGATGTGTTACCCCAGTATAGACAGGAAAGGAGATGAGTGTCTGATTGGATGTAATAAGAAGTCCTGGGGTTTGAGGAGATTTAATAATCAGTACTCGGTGATACATGAAAGGAAGAAGATCCGATTATCCGGCTCTGTCTCCAGTAACAGAGTCCGGATATGTCTGGATTATGAGGCCGGGCAGATCTCCTTTTATGAATTGTGTGACCCGGTCCGACATCTCCACACCTTCACCACCACCTTCACCGAGCCCCTCCATGCTGGTTTACGGGTAGGGCTAGGTTCCTGTATAAGGATATCTGAGGCAAATCAAATGTAAGAGACTGCTGACATCACAGGGCTGAGAATCTGATTGGTGTAGTACTTGGCTGATAACTGGAAGCAGAGTACAAGAACCAACATAACTAATATATTGATAAAGCTGCAGGCTCCGTTATTTTTCATCCTAAACCTCACTTCTCTACCAAGTGCGCCACTGACCAGGAACAAGCACTCGGGAGGTCAGTTTGTAGGCTTCATTGGCTGCATGCTTGTTCTTGGTGAGTGACACACGAGGTAATGTGGTCAGGATTGAGATTACAACCCTGGAGCCTTCACCTTTTTACAGTGTATCTGAAGTCCATTTGTTTCAGGTTTTGGAAGGAGTGGGGAAGGATTAGAACCACAGTCAGATTTTTAGTTCTTAGTCCCTGTTCGGTAAAATGTTGATATAGAACAGGAAGTAAGATGAGTTCTCTTTACTGGAGCCCCAGATAAAACCCTGACAGGGGTTATAATCCTATTCTCCCTTCCATCCAAAACGAGAACATAGATTTTATTTAGGCACATCCTTTTTTAAATGGGGTTGTAAAGGTTTGTTTTTCATTTTAAGCTAGTGCATTGTTGGTTCACTTACTTTTTCCTTCTATTTTCCCTTCTAAATGTTTATTTTTTTCCCCTTTTGTCTGAATTTCACTTCCTATTCCTCCTCAGTAAGCTTGCCCCCCCCCTCATCATCCGAGTCGTTCTGGCTGGGGGTTAGTCAGCATGCTCGCCCCTTCCCTTGGGACTACATCTCTGCCGGGAGACAAACAAAGCGTCTCCCTGCAGAGATGTAGTCCCAAGGGAGGGGGCGAGCATGCTGACTAACCCCCCAGCCAGAACGGCACGGATGATGGGGGGAGGGGCAAGCTTTCTGAGGAGGAACAGGAAGTGAGAAATTCAGACAAAAAAAAAAACATTTTGAAGGAAAATCTAAGGAAAAGGTAAGTGAACCCAACAATGCACTAGCCTAAAGAAACCTAGATAAAAAAAACCTTTACAACCCCTTTTAATATCCACAATAATTCTTAAATTTCTGTCCCCATAGATGACTGCCACTATTGACACAGGCAGTGCTAGTCTTGTTCCTATTGGTTATGATGTGGAGATCGATATCTGTCACGATCAATGGTATTTTCTTTCCATAATAAATGTGTACATGATGAACAGATGTTGGCGATCGGCTATTTATTTATTTTCGTGTTGTGTTGACTGGTGAAACGGTGGGAGGGGATACAATCTCAGAAAATGGGAATCCTCAGCTCTGTATATGGGGAATATTGATTAATGATTGGATATAGCTATAAGGCCTGGTTCACACTGGTACGATTTGAGATGTCAAATTGCATCTCAAATCGCCGGCATTTGTCAGCAATGGCACCGTCCTAATCGGTGTGACGCTGCACTGATTTCAAAAAGTAGTTCCTGTACTCTGAGGCGCCTCTAGGCTTTGTGAGGCCTTAGTCAAAACCTTGACATGGGGCCCCAATCACACCCATGATGGGGGGGGGGGGGGGGGGGGGGGGGGAAATAATTCAAGGACAAGAGCCTCTTCCCCACAACCCTGGCCAGTGGTTGTGGGGGTCTGTGTGGTTGTGGGTGTCTGTGGGCAGGGGGCTTATCGGAATCTGGAAGCCTCCTTTAACAAGGCGGCCCCCCCAGATCCTTCTCTTTAATAACTTAAGGGGTGGGGTCACCTGGTGAACCCGCCCCTTGTGACGTCATTGACTGAGGGCATGCTGGGTCATTGACGTCACAAGGGGTGGTGTCACCGACATTCACTGGTTGTTAGGGACGCTGGCGGCCCCGCTCCTCAGTCAGGGCTCTTAACGCTGCCTGAGCACAGCAGCGTTCAGGTCTTCTGTCTCTCAAAACTGGGGTAATGCATTGGGTAAATTAGGTGGCCGCGAGGCCTTAGGCGACCGCCTAATTAAAGAGCCGCCTCTGCCTGTACTACTTTTTGCGATTTGTGCAAGAAACCTGCACAGATGTCTCCGAAATCGGGACTGCCAGCGGGAGTGAAATCGTGCGCGTTCAGCTGAACTCGCACGGCTTTACTCCCGCAGCCCAGTGTGAACCTGGGCTCATGATGGGATGGATTATTAGAATCACAATTACCCCCTTAGTCCCACCACCTCCTTTTTATATAGAGAAGAGAATTGTCTATTTCCTCTAGAGAAGAGAATTGTCTATTTCCTCTAGAGAAGAGAATTGTCTATTTCCTCTAGAGAAGAGAATTGTCTATTTCCTCTAGAGAAGAGAATTGTCTATTTCCTCTAAGGTCAGTCATTTGATAAAGAAACAGTTTTTACATTGGGGGGGGGGGGGGGGACACATTTCATCCTAAATAAATGTGAAAAAATATATATAATCAGAAAATGTATAAATCAAACCTCAGAAATATTAACCACTGTACACAAATTAAATACATTTCTTTCATTATTATATTTTATTTTTGGCTAACATCAAGTGTAGTCAAGAATAGTGGGCAGTCATCAGTATACCATTAGACAAATATCTTATAGTACCAACATCCCTATTATTGGAAAATATTGAAAGAACGGGATATGGGGTTTTAAAGGTGCTAGAGATGAGATAATAGTCAATACAAAATTTATATAAAAAAGAAAATATTTTATTGATAACGGCAATTAAAAAACTGATATACTAATCATTGACTGTTACAGGCATACATCTAATACCCAACATGTAACAGTGATTGTATACAGTTGAAAGTGGCATCCATTTTTTTTTTTTTTTTTTTTTCATTCAAGTTTATTTTTAAAACAAGAAGAAATTGCAATAAAATAAAAATAGCAGGAGATACATCAAAGACATGTAAAAATGTAAACATTAAAATACATTTTATATCGAATATTTCCTTTACTATCTCCTTTCGTCATTCAGTACTTCTATAGGCATAGTATCATTCAAATGAGAAGGGAAATACAAATAAGTAAAAAGAATAAAAATATTTAAAATATTTTTTTTTTTTTTTTAAATATTACCTCATATATTGAGGAATCCAAATTATTAGATAATACAATGCACATACCAGTTCAAATATACAGATCTACGTAAAGGATAGATTTCTAGAAAATCGTAGCATCCATTTTTGTTTGACAGTTTTGCCTGTAATGCCGCGTACACACCATCACTTTTTGTGATGGAAAAAAACGACATTTTCTGTGAAGTAAAAAACAACGTTTTTGAAACTTCAATTTTCAAAAACGACGTTGCCTACACACCATCGTTTTTTCACAATGCTCTAGCAAAGCGAGGTTACGTTCACAACTTTTTTTCCATTGAAGCTCGCTTCATAACTAGCTTCTGGGCATGCGCGGGTTTAAAAACGTTGTTTTAAACGTCGTTTTTTGCTACACACGGTAAATTTCTGTGAAGTAAAAAAATGACGTTTTGAAAAATGACACATAAAATTGAAGCATGCTTCAATTTTTTTTTTTTTGTCGTTTTTCACAAGACCTAAAACGACGTTTTCCCCCACATTTAAATTGATGTTTTTAAAAACGTAGTTTTTTTTTCATCACATAAAGTGATGGTGTGTACGCGGCATTAGGCTTCATCAGGACTGGACACGAAGAAATAGTTTAAATCATTTTTCAAAAGAAATCCAGCTTTAGATGTAAGAAAAAAGAGAATACCCATAAATATACATATTATTTTGCAACAAAACGATACATTACAAATATTGGCAAGGCATGCATGTGAGAGAGAGGGGAAAAAAAAGGGGGGAGATATAGATCGAATGCAATCTTGAGGCTATAGCATGGTGTGATGTCACATGCCATGTTTTGAAAGGCCTTGAGGGGGCGCTATATAAACCCCACACAGCATTTGCCATGTGAGGAGAGTCAGAGGAGCTCACGTCTGACCAGGATCCACACAACAGGTAGATACTGTGAGATTTCAACTGTATACAATCTATCACTGTTACATGTTGGGTATTAGATGTATGCCTGTAACAGTCAATCAGTATTTATCAGTTTTTTTAATTGCCATTATCAATAAAATATTTATTTTTTATGAATTGTGGTGTATTGACTATTATCTCTAGCACCTTTAAAATCCCATATCCCGTTCTTTCAATATTTAACATCAAGTGTAGTATCTGTTCTTGTCAGTTGCCAAGAGGCGGCGCTGTGTTACTGTCACGACTATGGTGGAGGTTGGGGTGGTGGTATGCAAATCCTCTGGTGTAATGGTACCTAGAAGGTTGTTATCAGGGCAAACTGAACCTGGAGCGTTCTAACCAACTTGGAGGCTGACAATAGGTTTGCCCGAGAAAGCCGGAAGGGTACCCCTGGTGAGGTCTGTTTCGGCTAGATGGACCATGTGAAAGTCCCCTCGTGCTCGTCTGGAGCCTAACACCCTGGGGGATCGGGGCAAAGGTTCCTTCTCTTCGGAGGAGAACCATATGTACACCCTGTGCACTTTTTGTGTCTCACCTTTTTAGTGTGCACTTTTTTTTTTGCATCGGGTGGTGTTTTTGGAGTGTGTTCATACACCCACAAGCTTTGAAAAAAAAAAAAACCCCTTTTTTTTTTTTTTTTTTTTTTGTCAAATAGAGCTTTCTTTTGGTGGTATTTCATCACCACTTTATTAGAAAGTAGTATTTTTTTTTTATTTATATGTTCTGAAACACATCCAATAAAAAATAAATTCTTTATAAATGCCAAAATGTATACTACTAGGTTTGTGTGTGCCTGGGTTCACACTATTGCAAATACACATTGCATGTGATTCCCACCACATTGCTGTGCAGATCACTTGCGATGTCTGTGTACAGGGCCGGCCCTATGATGGGACCGGGTGGTACCAGGCAGCACTTTTAGGGGGGCAGCATACTGATGCCCGCCAGCCCGTTCCGCCAGCTCCGCTACCCAAATAAAATTGATGTCCTTTTTTCCCCACAAATAGAGCTTTCCCTTGGTGATGTTTGATCACCTCTGCGGTTTATATTTCTTGTGCTATAAATATATATTTATATTAACTTTTTGCTATAATAAATATCCCCAAAATTTAGAAAAATTAACAATTTTCTTCAGTTTAGGCCAATATGTATTCTTCTACATATTTTTGGTACCAAAAAAAAAAACCAATTAGCGTACATTGATTAGTTTGCGCAAAAGACATTGTGGCCGCCAGCAATTCACAGGTCCATTTATACTCCTGGATACATGTATAGAGCCATGGCAGGTCCTTTTATACGCCTATATGCATGTATAGAGCCATGACAGGCCCTCGTTATACATCTATAGAACCATGACAGGCCCTCGTTATACTCCTTTATACATGTATAGAGCCATGACAGGTCCTCTTTATATTCCTTTACATGTAAAGAGTCTCGACAGGTCCTCTATATAAATGTATAGAGCCATGACAGGTCCTCGTTATACATGTATAGAGCCATGTCAAGTACTCTTTATAGTCCTATATACATTTATAGAGCCATGACAGGTCCTCTTTATACTCCTATATACATGTAAAGAGTAATCACAGGCAGGGCCGGCGCTACCAATAGGCAAGTTAGGCGATGGCCTAGAGCGCACATCAGTAGGGAGCGCAATGCTGGCTACATGCGTCGGTGAGGAGTGAGGTGTTTCATTTGTGCTCCTGCTTTCTATGCAAACTGCGCTCCCAGCACTGCTAGGTCCAGCGCTTGCTGCAGTGTATCACTGCTGAAGAGAGCGAGGGGGGTGAGGGGGGGTTCATGTGCAGGGGACAGTGAACCTGTAAAACAGCCTGCCTGGGTGTTCTCTCCTCTCCTGTGTGGTTCCTCCTTCCCCCGCCGCCGCTCTCATCCAGCAGGTAGAGAAGACACAATGTACGAGCAGAAGTTTGTCAAACTTTTTAAGTTAAAAAGCCTGTGATTGGTTGCTAGGGGCGGTCCTAGCAACAAATCATCTCTGTTAAATGGAGAGTTGAACATCTCCCGCCCTCTACTCGGACATGCCATGCTCTGACTTCTACCTGCTGTGTGAGGTAAGGGGGGCAGGCGCAGCTGTGTGAAGGAGACTGTTATACAGGGAGGGGGCAGCTGTGTGGAGGAGACTATTATACAGGGAGGGGGCAGCTGTGTGGAGGAGACTGTTATACAGGGAGGGGGCAGCTGTGTGGAGGAGACTGTTATACAGGGAGGGGGCAGCTGTGTGGAGGAGACTGTTATACAGGGAGGGGGCAGCTGTGTGGAGGAGACTGTTATACAGGGAGGGGGCAGCTGTGGAGGAGACTATTATACAGGGAGGGGGCAGCTGTGTGGAGGAGACTATTATACAGGGAGGGGGCAGCTGTGTGGAGGAGACTGTTATACAGGGAGGGGGCAGCTGTGTGGAGGAGACTGTTATACAGGGAGGGGGCAGCTGTGGAGGAGACTATTATACAGGGAGGGGGCAGCTGTGGAGGAGACTATTATACAGGGAGGGGGCAGCTGTGTGGAGGAGACTATTATACAGGGAGGGGGCAGCTGTGTGGAGGAGACTGTTATACAGGGAGGGGGCAGCTGTGTGGAGGAGACTGTTATACAGGGAGGGGGCAGCTGTGTGGAGGAGACTGTTATACAGGGAGGGGGCAGCTGTGTGGAGGAGACTATTATACAGGGAGGGGGGCAGCTGTGTGGAGGAGACTGTTATACAGGGAGGGGGCAGCTGTGTGGAGGAGACTGTTATACAGGGAGGGGGCAGCTGTGGAGGAGACTATTATACAGGGAGGGGGCAGCTGTGGAGGAGACTATTATACAGGGAGGGGGCAGCTGTGTGGAGGAGACTATTATACAGGGAGGGGGCAGCTGTGTGGAGGAGACTGTTATACAGGGAGGGGGCAGCTGTGTGGAGGAGACTGTTATACAGGGAGGGGGCAGCTGTGTGGAGGAGACTGTTATACAGGGAGGGGGCAGCTGTGTGGAGGAGACTATTATACAGGGAGGGGGCAGCTGTGGAGGAGACTATTATACAGGGAGGGGGCAGCTGTGGAGGAGACTATTATACAGGGAGGGGGCAGCTGTGGAGGAGACTATTATACAGGGAGGGGGCAGCTGTGTGGAGGAGACTATTATACAGGGAGGGGGCAGCTGTGTGGAGGAGACTATTATACAGGGAGGGGGCAGCTGTGTGGAGGAGACTATTATACAGGGAGGGGGCAGCTGTGTGGAGGAGACTATTATACAGGGAGGGGGCAGCTGTGTGGAGGAGACTATTATACAGGGAGGGGGCAGCTGTGGAGGAGACTATTATACAGGGAGGGGGCAGCTGTGTGGAGGAGACTGTTATACAGGGAGGGGGCAGCTGTGTGGAGGAGACTATTATACAGGGAGGGGGCAGCTGTGTGGAGGAGACTATTATACAGGGAGGGGGCAGCTGTGGAGGAGACTATTATACAGGGAGGGGGAAGCTGTGTGGAGGAGACTGTTATACAGGGAGGGGGCAGCTGTGTGGAGGAGATTATTATACAGGGAGGGGGCAGCTGTGTGGAGGAGACTATTATACAGGGAGGGGGCAGCTGTGTGGAGGAGATTATTATACAGGGAGGGGGGCAGGCGCAGCTGTGTGGAGGAGACTGTTATACAGGGAGGGGGCAGGTGTGTGGAGGAGACTATTATACAGGGAGGGGGCATCTGTGGAGGAGACTGTTATACAGGGAGGGGGCAGCTGTGTGGAGGAGACTGTTATACAGGGAGGGGGCAGCTGTGTGGAGGAGACTATTATACAGGGAGGGGGCAGCTGTGTGGAGGAGACTATTATACAGGGAGGGGGCAGCTGTGGAGGAGACTATTATACAGGGAGGGGGCAGCTGTGTGGAGGAGACTGTTATACAGGGAGGGGGCAGCTGTGTGGAGGAGATTATTATACAGGGAGGGGGCAGCTGTGTGGAGGAGACTATTATACAGGGAGGGGGCAGCTGTGTGGAGGAGACTGTTATACAGGGAGGGGGCAGGTGTGTGGAGGAGACTATTATACAGGGAGGGGGCATCTGTGGAGGAGACTGTTATACAGGGAGGGGGCAGCTGTGTGGAGGAGACTGTTATACAGGGAGGGGGCAGCTGTGTGGAGGAGACTGTTATACAGGGAGGGGGCAGGTGTGTGGAGGAGATTATTATACAGGGAGGGGGCATCTGTGGAGGAGACTGTTATACAGGGAGGGGGCAGCTGTGTGGAGGAGACTGTTATACAGGGAGGGGGCAGCTGTGTGGAGGAGACTGTTATACAGGGAGGGGGCAGGTGTGTGGAGGAGATTATTATACAGGGAGGGGGCAGTTGTGTGGAGGAGACTATTATACAGGGAGGGGGCAGCTGTGGAGGAGACTATTATACAGGGAGGGGGCAGCTGTGGAGGAGACTATTATACAGGGAGAGGGCAGGTGTGTGGAGGAGACTATTATACAGGGAGGGGGCAGGTGTGTGGAGGAGATTATTATACAGGGAGGGGGCAGCTGTGTGGAGGAGATTATTATACAGGGAGGGGGCAGCTGTGGAGGAGACTGTTATACAGGGAGAGGGCAGTTGTGTGGAGGAGACTATTATACAGGGAGGGGGCAGGTGTGTGGAGGAGACTATTATACAGGGAGGGGGCAGGTGTGTGGAGGAGATTATTATACAGGGAGGGGGCAGCTGTGTGGAGGAGATTATTATACAGGGAGGGGGCAGCTGTGTGGAGGAGATTATTATACAGGGAGGGGGCAGCTGTGTGGAGGAGACTATTATACAGGGAGGGGGCAGCTGTGTGGAGGAGACTATTATACAGGGAGGGGGCAGCTGTGTGGAGGAGACTATTATACAGGGAGGGGGCAGCTGTGTGGAGGAGACTGTTATACAGGGAGGGGGCAGCTGTGTGGAGGAGACTGTTATACAGGGAGGGGGCAGGTGTGTGGAGGAGACTATTATACAGGGAGGGGGCAGCTGTGGAGGAGACTATTATACAGGGAGGGGGCAGGTGTGTGGAGGAGACTATTATACAGGGAGGGGGCAGCTGTGTGGAGGAGATTATTATACAGGGAGGGGGCAGGTGTGTGGAGGAGACTATTATACAGGGAGGGGGCAGCTGTGTGGAGGAGACTATTATACAGGGAGGGGGCAGTTGTGTGGAGGAGACTGTTATACAGGGAGGGGGCAGCTGTGGAGGAGACTATTATACAGGGAGGGGGCAGCTGTGTGGAGGAGACTATTATACAGGGAGGGGGCAGCTGTGGAGGAGACTGTTATACAGGGAGGGGGCAGTTGTGTGGAGGAGACTATTATACAGGGAGGGGGCAGGTGTGTGGAGGAGACTATTATACAGGGAGGGGGCAGGTGTGTGGAGGAGATTATTATACAGGGAGGGGGCAGCTGTGTGGAGGAGATTATTATACAGGGAGGGGGCAGCTGTGTGGAGGAGACTGTTATACAGGGAGGGGGAAGCTGTGGAGGAGACTATTATACAGGGAGAGGGCAGTTGTGTGGAGGAGACTATTATACAGGGAGGGGGCAGCTGTGGAGGAGACTGTTATACAGGGAGGGGGCAGGTGTGTGGAGGAGACTATTATACAGGGAGGGGGCAGCTGTGTGGAGGAGATTATTATACAGGGAGGGGGCAGGTGTGTGGAGGAGACTATTATACAGGGAGGGGGCAGCTGTGTGGAGGAGACTATTATACAGGGAGGGGGCAGTTGTGTGGAGGAGACTGTTATACAGGGAGGGGGCAGCTGTGGAGGAGACTATTATACAGGGAGGGGGCAGCTGTGTGGAGGAGACTATTATACAGGGAGGGGGCAGCTGTGGAGGAGACTGTTATACAGGGAGGGGGCAGTTGTGTGGAGGAGACTATTATACAGGGAGGGGGCAGGTGTGTGGAGGAGACTATTATACAGGGAGGGGGCAGGTGTGTGGAGGAGATTATTATACAGGGAGGGGGCAGCTGTGTGGAGGAGATTATTATACAGGGAGGGGGCAGCTGTGTGGAGGAGACTGTTATACAGGGAGGGGGAAGCTGTGGAGGAGACTATTATACAGGGAGAGGGCAGTTGTGTGGAGGAGACTATTATACAGGGAGGGGGCAGCTGTGGAGGAGACTGTTATACAGGGAGGGGGCAGCTGTGTGGAGGAGATTATTATACAGGGAGAGGGCAGTTGTGTGGAGGAGACTATTATACAGGGAGGGGGCAGGTGTGTGGAGGAGACTATTATACAGGGAGGGGGCAGGTGTGTGGAGGAGACTATTATACAGGGAGGGGGCAGGTGTGTGGAGGAGACTATTATACAGGGAGGGGGCAGCTGTGTGGAGGAGATTATTATACAGGGAGGGGGCAGCTGTGTGGAGGAGACTATTATACAGGGAGGGGGCAGGTGTGTGGAGGAGATTATTATACAGGGAGGGGGCAGCTGTGTGGAGGAGACTATTATACAGGGAGGGGGCAGGTGTGTGGAGGAGACTATTATACAGGGAGGGGGCAGGTGTGTGGAGGAGACTGTTATACAGGGAGGGGGCAGCTGTGTGGAGGAGACTGTTATACAGGGAGGGGGCAGCTGTGTGGAGGAGACTATTATACAGGGAGGGGGCAGCTGTGTGGAGGAGACTATTATACAGGGAGGGGGCAGCTGTGGAGGAGACTATTATACAGGGAGGGGGCAGCTGTGTGGAGGAGACTGTTATACAGGGAGAGGGCAGTTGTGTGGAGGAGATTATTATACAGGGAGGGGGCAGCTGTGTGGAGGAGACTATTATACAGGGAGGGGGCAGGTGTGTGGAGGAGACTATTATACAGGGAGGGGCAGCTGTGTGGAGGAGACTGTTATACAGGGAGGGGGCAGCTGTGTGGAGGAGACTGTTATACAGGGAGGGGGAAGCTGTGTGGAGGAGACTGTTATACAGGGAGGGGGCAGCTGTGTGGAGGAGACTGTTATACAGGGAGAGGGCAGTTGTGTGGAGGAGACTATTATACAGGGAGGGGGCAGGTGTGTGGAGGAGACTATTATACAGGGAGGGGGCAGGTGTGTGGAGGAGATTATTATACAGGGAGGGGGCAGCTGTGTGGAGGAGATTATTATACAGGGAGGGGGCAGCTGTGTGGAGGAGATTATTATACAGGGAGGGGGCAGCTGTGTGGAGGAGACTATTATACAGGGAGGGGGCAGCTGTGGAGGAGACTGTTATACAGGGAGGGGGCAGGTGTGTGGAGGAGACTATTATACAGGGAGGGGGCAGCTGTGGAGGAGACTATTATACAGGGAGGGGGCAGCTGTGTGGAGGAGACTATTATACAGGGAGGGGGCATCTGTGGAGGAGACTGTTATACAGGGAGGGGGCATCTGTGGAGGAGACTATTATACAGGGAGGGGGCAGGTGTGTGGAGGAGATTATTATACAGGGAGGGGGCATCTGTGGAGGAGACTATTATACAGGGAGGGGGGCAGCTGTGTGGAGGAGACTGTTATACAGGGAGGGGGGCAGCTGTGTGGAGGAGACTGTTATACAGGGAGGGGGCAGCTGTGTGGAGGAGACTGTTATACAGGGAGGGGGCAGCTGTGGAGGAGACTATTATACAGGGAGGGGGCAGCTGTGTGGAGGAGACTGTTATACAGGGAGGGGGCAGTTGTGTGGAGGAGACTATTATACAGGGAGGGGGCAGGTGTGTGGAGGAGACTATTATACAGGGAGGGGGCAGCTGTGTGGAGGAGACTGTTATACAGGGAGGGGGCAGTTGTGTGGAGGAGACTATTATACAGGGAGGGGGCAGGTGTGTGGAGGAGACTATTATACAGGGAGGGGGCAGCTGTGTGGAGGAGACTGTTATACAGGGAGGGGGAAGCTGTGGAGGAGACTGTTATACAGGGAGGGGGCAGTTGTGTGGAGGAGACTATTATACAGGGAGGGGGCAGGTGTGTGGAGGAGACTATTATACAGGGAGGGGGCAGGTGTGTGGAGGAGATTATTATACAGGGAGGGGGCAGCTGTGTGGAGGAGATTATTATACAGGGAGGGGGCAGCTGTGTTGAGGAGATTATTATACAGGGAGGGGGCAGCTGTGTGGAGGAGACTATTATACAGGGAGGGGGCAGCTGTGTGGAGGAGACTATTATACAGGGAGGGGGCAGCTGTGTGGAGGAGACTATTATACAGGGAGGGGGCAGCTGTGTGGAGGAGACTGTTATACAGGGAGGGGGCAGCTGTGTGGAGGAGACTATTATACAGGGAGGGGGCAGGTGTGTGGAGGAGACTATTATACAGGGAGGGGGCAGGTGTGTGGAGGAGACTATTATACAGGGAGGGGGCAGCTGTGTGGAGGAGACTATTATACAGGGAGGGGGCAGGTGTGTGGAGGAGACTATTATACAGGGAGGGGGCAGCTGTGGAGGAGATTATTATACAGGGAGGGGGCAGGTGTGGAGGAGATTATTATACAGGGAGGGGGCAGCTGTGTGGAGGAGATTATTATACAGGGAGGGGGCAGCTGTGGAGGAGACTGTTATACAGGGAGGGGGCAGCTGTGGAGGAGACTATTATACAGGGAGGGGGCAGCTGTGTGGAGGAGACTGTTATACAGGGAGGGGGCAGCTGTGTGGAGGAGACTATTATACAGGGAGGGGGCAGCTGTGTGGAGGAGATTATTATACAGGGAGGGGACAGCTGTGTGGAGGAGACTGTTATACAGGGAGGGGGCAGGTGTGTGGAGGAGACTATTATACAGGGAGGGGGCATCTGTGGAGGAGACTGTTATACAGGGAGGGGGCAGGTGTGTGGAGGAGACTATTATACAGGGAGGGGGCATCTGTGGAGGAGACTGTTATACAGGGAGGGGGCAGGTGTGTGGAGGAGACTGTTATACAGGGAGGGGGCAGGTGTGTGGAGGAGACTGTTATACAGGGAGGGGGCAGGTGTGTGGAGGAGACTATTATACAGGGAGGGGGCAGCTGTGTGGAGGAGACTATTATACAGGGAGGGGGCAGGTGTGTGGAGGAGACTATTATACAGGGAGGGGGCAGCTGTGTGGAGGAGACTGTTATACAGGGAGGGGGCAGCTGTGGAGGAGACTGTTATACAGGGAGGGGGCAGCTGTGGAGGAGACTATTATACAGGGAGGGGGCAGCTGTGGAGGAGACTATTATACAGGGAGGGGGCAGCTGTGTGGAGGAGACTATTATACAGGGAGGGGGCAGCTGTGGAGGAGACTGTTATACAGGGAGGGGGGCAGCTGTGGAGGAGACTATTATACAGGGAGGGGGCAGCTGTGTGGAGGAGACTATTATACAGGGAGGGGGCAGCTGTGGAGGAGACTATTATACAGGGAGGGGGCAGCTATGGAGGAGACTGTTATACAGGGAGGGGGCAGCTGTGGAGGAGACTGTTATACAGGGAGGGGGCAGCTGTGTGGAGGAGACTATTATACAGGGAGGGGGCAGGTGTGTGGAGGAGACTATTATACAGGGAGGGGGCAGCTGTGGAGGAGACTGTTATACAGGGAGGGGGCAGCTGTGGAGGAGACTGTTATACAGGGAGGGGGCAGCTGTGGAGGAGACTGTTATACAGGGAGGGGGCAGCTGTGGAGGAGACTGTTATACAGGGAGGGGGCAGTTGTGTGGAGGAGACTATTATACAGGGAGGGGGCAGGTGTGTGGAGGAGATTATTATACAGGGAGGGGGCAGCTGTGGAAGAGACTATTATACAGGGAGGGGGCAGCTGTGTGGAGGAGACTATTATACAGGGAGGGGGCAGCTGTGGAAGAGACTATTATACAGGGAGGGGGCAGCTGTGGAGGAGATTATTATACAGGGAGGGGGCAGCTGTGTGGAGGAGACTATTATACAGGGAGGGGGCAGCTGTGGAAGAGACTATTATACAGGGAGGGGGGCTGTGGAGGAGACTGGTATACAGGGAGAGGGGCTGTGGAGGAGACTGGTATACAGGGAGAGGGGCTGTGGAGGAGACTGGTATACAGGGAGAGGGGCTGTGGAGGAGACTGGTATACAGAGAGAGGGGCTGTGGAGGAGACTGGTATACAGGGAGAGGGGCTGTGGAGGAGACTGGTATACAGAGAGAGGGGCTGTGGAGGAGACTGGTATACAGGGAGAGGGGCTGTGGAGGAGACTGGTATACAGAGAGAGGGGCTGTGGAGGAGACTGGTATACAGGGAGAGGGGCTGTGGAGGAGACTGGTATACAGAGAGAGGGGCTGTGGAGGAGACTGGTATACAGGGAGAGGGGCTGTGGAGGAGACTGGTATACAGAGAGAGGGGCTGTGGAGGAGACTGGTATACAGGGAGAGGGGCTGTGGAGGAGACTGGTATACAGAGAGAGGGGCTGTGGAGGAGACTGGTATACAGGGAGAGGGGCTGTGGAGGAGACTGGTATACAGAGAGAGGGGCTGTGGAGGAGACTGGTATACAGGGAGAGGGGCTGTGGAGGAGACTGGTATACAGAGAGAGGGGCTGTGGAGGAGACTGGTATACAGGGAGAGGGGCTGTGGAGGAGACTGGTATACAGAGAGAGGGGCTGTGGAGGAGACTGGTATACAGGGAGAGGGGCTGTGGAGGAGACTGGTATACAGAGAGAGGGGCTGTGGAGGAGACTGGTATACAGGGAGAGGGGCTGTGGAGGAGACTGGTATACAGAGAGAGGGGCTGTGGAGGAGACTGGTATACAGGGAGAGGGGCTGTGGAGGAGACTGGTATACAGAGAGAGGGGCTGTGGAGGAGACTGGTATACAGGGAGAGGGGCTGTGGAGGAGACTGGTATACAGAGAGAGGGGCTGTGGAGGAGACTATTATACAGGGAGAGGGGCTGTGGAGGAGACTGGTATACAGGGTGAGGGGCTGTGGAGGAGACTGAGGTTCAAGGAATGAGGCTGAGGACACTGATGTAATGGGGGAAATAGGTAATTGATGACATTGGGGAACTTGGATGCAAAGAGGTCTGTGATGTAAAGCAGGCACTGTATTGCAAAGGGGTGCTGTATTGCCACTCTTTGTCTTCAGGCCGGTTTCAGAGTCGCAGGTGGCTGAGGCGCAGGTGGCAGGTGGCTGAGGAAATAGGTGGAGAGGTGACACAAAAAAACTCCACCCCCACCGCATACATGGGCAGGGCAAAAGGGGTTGAGCTAATGGGGGCGGCAAAATTAGGTTTTGCCTAGGGTGTCAAAAATCCTTGCACCAGCCCTGATCACAGGTCCTCTATATACATGTAGAGAGTAATGACAGGTCCTCTTTATACTCCTATATACATGTATAGAGCCATGACGGGTCCCCTTTAGTTATCATGATATAAAATAATGAATGTGGGGGCCTTTTGGTTGGCGTGATTTTTTTTTCTAGGGGGGGGGGGGGGGGCAGCATTTCATTCTTGGTCCCAGGCAGCACAATGTCTTGGGCCAGCACTGTCTGTGTAGCACTACACCCCCCCCCCCCCCCGAAGGAGCTGCTGGATTGTTTTGGGCGGCATGTTACCTCTATTTCCTCGCTGTCTAGGGTATCAGATGAGAGTTGATAAAAAGAAGTTCGATGTCCACACGTTAGACTTCTTTGCTTTATTTACCAAATGTGGTAGAAGAATAAAAGTAGTAGTTGAAGAGGTGGAAAGGTAATAGGTTCAGGTGTATAATTTTTTTTCGGAAACACTCCTGCTTCCAGCAGCGCAGCTTTCGTCGCCACTCTAGCCAGAGCGGGTATTGCGCACCCGGATAGGCCTCTCTCACTGGCCTAGCAGCCAGGGTGTCGCATGGAAACTTGGTAAAGTCTCTGCCACAGACCTTCCCAAAGACGGAGGTATATTCAGTCCAAAATCCTCTCAGCACAGGTTTAAGCACCCGGATCTCTCCTAAAGAACTTCTGATAAAATTAGAACTGACAGGCGACCATCATCCAGCCTTCCAGTAATGTTGCGTCCTTTAACCACTTCCCGCCCGGCCTATGGCCGATTTACGTCCGGGAAGTGGTTATGAAATCCTGACAGGACGTTCTAGAACGTCCTGCAGGATTTCATGCCGCGCGCGCCCGTGGGGGCGCGCATCGCGGCGATCGGTGATGCGGGGTGTCAGTCTGACACCCTGCATCTCCGATCTCGGTAAAGAGCCTCCGGCGGAGACTCTTTACCATGTGATCAGCCGTGTCCAACCACGGCTGATCACGATGTAAACAGGAAGAGCCATCGATGGCTCTTCCTCACTCGCGTCTGACAGACGCGAGTAGAGGATAGCCGATCGGCGGCTCTCCTGACAGGGGGGGTTAGCGCTGATTGTTTATCAGCGCAGCCCCCCCTCGGATCGCCACCCTGGAGCACCAGGGATGCCCACCCTGGAGCACCAGGGTGGGCAAAAAAAAAAAAAATGGCAAAAAAAAAAAAAGTCTAAAAAAAAAGTCTAAAAAAAAAAAGCATAAAGAAAAAAGATGCCAGTCAGTGCCCACAAATGGGCACTGACTGGCAACCAGGCAAAAATAAGTGCTGCCACCCCAGTGTCCATCAGCGCCACCCCAGTGTCCATCAGCGCCACCCCAGTGTCCATCAGTGCCACCCCACAGTGCCCATCCATGCCCAGTGCCCACCTATCAGTGCCCATCTGTGCCACCCATAAGTATCCATCAGTGCCGCCCATCTGTGCCGCTTATGAGTGCCCATCTGTGCCGCCCATGAGTGCCCAGTGCCGCCTATGTGTGCCCATCAGTGCCGCCTATGTGTGCCCATCAGTGCCGCCTATGTGTGCCCATCAGTGCCGCCTATGTGTGCCCATCAGTGTCGCATACCAGCGCCGCCAATCAGTGCCACCTCATCTGTGCCCGTCAGTACTACCTCATCGATGTCCATCAGTGCCATCTCATCGGTGCCCATTAGTGCCGCCATATCAGTGCCCGTAATTGAAAGAGAAAACTTATTTACAAAAAAATTAACAGAAAAAAATAAAAACGTAATTTTTTTTCCAAATTTTCAGCCTTTTTTTAGTTGTTGCGCAAAAAAAAAAAATCGCAGAGGTGATCGAATACCACCAAAAGAAAGCTCTATTTGTGGGGAAAAAAGGACGCCAATTTTGTTTGGGTACAGTGTAGCATGACCGCGCAATTGCCATTCAAAGTGCGACAGTGCTGAAAGCTGAAAATTGGCTTGGGCGGGAAGCTGCGTAAGTACCTGGTATGGAAGTGGTTAATGGAGTTCTAGGCCTCTCCTGAGATACCAGCCTCTTGCTCGGTGCTCTCCAAGACAGGTTCTTCTTCGAGTGACTTCCTCCCTCAGGAAGGTCAGCGCAGGACCACTCTATAATAAGGTGACCAGATTTTTTAAATGAAATCCGGGGACATATTATAATTTTTTTTTACTAGTAATGGCAGGAATCGTCAACTCTCTGCCCGTCGCCGCCACCGCCCGCCTCACATCTTGCCAAGTCTTACTCTCCGTGCCCAGCTACTACTGGGTGGGGAGCGGAGGAAAATTACTCCGCCAGGGAAGGCAAGGAGATAAGCAGGTGGCTGGCCGGGACTTGAGCCAAGGTAGAAGGACATGCGAGTGGAGATGAATGGACAAGCGGCCGAAACTTAATAAATATTCCCTCCTCTCCAACCAGCACATGGTCATCAGAAAGGGGCATAGATAATGGAAAAATAGCTAGTAGGAGCGGCGGAGCGGGGGGGGTGTAATTCAGATTTTTTTTTTTTTAATTGTGCACCAACTGTCTGAAATTTCCCCAGCCCCTGTTCAAATCCAATCCGGGGACAGTGTCCTTAATCCGGGGACTGTCCCCTGAAACCGGGGATGTCTGTTCACCCTACTCTATAAGTGTAGACCCAGTCTGACTACTGAGCCTACTTAGTAAATCACAACCCTGGACCAACATGGTGTCTGGATCACCTGATCACGCACCCCGGCCATGAGGACCACACAAGGGGGGTGGTAGGACGACAGACCCAGGATCCGCGACGACCCCGGACTAGTGACGTCTGTCCCTTAAGTACTCCTCCCCAGCATGCTCAGCGGGACAACCAATCGTCTGGGGTGAAGACACCGCAGGGTCCTTGGACAGGTAAGTGGCCTAATATTCAAAGTCGGCAGCTACAGTATTTGTAGCTGCTGACTTTTAATTTTCTGAAGGAGCTCCTCTTTAAGGCCAATCTTGTTTTAATTTTAATTTTTGGGATGGAATGGAGAGGGATTAGAACCCCTGCCAGTTTTCATTGCCATCTGTGCCCCCGTTGGGGAGATTCATCCTCTCTATTTAGTTTCCTGGTGACCGTTATTACCAAAAGTGAAAGTAAAAGAACATCCCAAATGTTGGGTTGTCAACAGGAATAGAGGGGAAATCTTCCAATGGGGGACGCTAGTTCTGGATTTCCTCACTTTAAAGGGATTTCCTCCCACTTGCTGTTTTGTCTATGGAACAGGAAGTGAAGGGAAATCTCCACAATGGGACACAGTTGGCAACATTTAAAACTCACAGGGGTTATACCTAGGGTTGCCGCCTTTTCCTCAAGCCAAACCCAAACACTTTAGCGGCACAGGGCACATTTTTTATTCTTCATATTATACACTAGTATTATAAAAGACCTGGGGCATCTATGGGTGCCCCAAAGAGAGTATTAATGCAACGCGCTGCGGCAAACAGTGGATGTGGCCAAACTGCTTTTGCTGACATTATTGCCCCCCCCCCCCCACCCCAGTGCCCCATTGATGCAAAACCTGCTTCTAGACAGCGGTCCACAGCTCCCGGATGGCCACAGATTTTTGTGTAACTATCGCAGTTACTTGGGGAGCAGGGCCACCATCAGGGAGGGTACAGGCAGTACACCTGTAAGGGACCCGGATGGCAACCCCCTTGAATTTTTTCTTTTGATTTACCGTATTTATCTTCATATAGCGCGCCCCGGCATATAGCGCGCACCCCCAACCTGGAAGGGAAATTTCAGGAAAAAAAGAAAATACTTACAGTTTGAATGCCCCTCGTCAGTGTCTTGCCCGGCGTCAATCGGCGGCATTGTCCGGTCCGGCGTCCGTCTGCGGCCTCGGTGTTGTCCTCCCCGCTTCTCCTGTACTGTTTTTGAGTCGATCCCCGCTTCCTGCGCTGTGTTTGAATGCCGCCGCCGACATATACCGAGCGCATTACACTCAGGCACGCTTGGCCACGCTCGGCTCGTCTCGCATAAAGGCTAGGAGGCGGCACAGGGCGTGTACACTCGGGCACGCTTGGCCACGCTCGGCTCCTCTCGCATAAAGGCTAGGAGCCGAGCCTGGCCGAGTGTACCCGAGTGTACTGTGCTCGGTAAATGTCGGTGGCGGCGTTCAAACACATCGCGGGAAATGGGGATCGCCGTATATCATGCACCCACAATTTCCCCCTGATTTTAAGGGGAAAAAAGTGCGCAGTATACGCCGATAAATACGGTATTTATTTATTTTGGAAGGGCCCCGGATGGCAACTCCCCTTTTTTTTTGTTTTTTTATATATATTTTTTTGTTTTTGTTTTTATTAAAGGGCTCAGAGGTCCCCAGGGCCCCCGGATGGCATACCCACCTTTTTTTATAATTTTTTTTTTTTTTATTATTAAAGGGCCCAGAGGTCCCCAGGGCATACCCCCCTTTTTTATAATTTTTTTTTTATATATATTTATTATTCTGTAAGGAGCCAATTAGCGACGGCACTCCCTCACTTCTTAATTTGCAGCAGCCCCCCCCCCCCCCCCCCGCGCTTCTCACTTTGAAGCGGCAGCACCCCCCCCCGGGTTCTCTGCTCCAGGGGGCCCATGCCTGAAGCTGTGTAAGGGGCCCCATAATTCTTGATGGCGGCCCTGTTGGGGAGCCACAGCCCAGTCTGAATAATGTGTCTGGGTTGCAGGCAGACTGAAACTCGGACATATAGTTCCAAACCCTGACTGTCTGGGTGAATCCCGGACAGGTGGCAAAACCTAGTTGTGTCATTCCTTACTCTATCCAAAATGAGAAGTGTTGGCTTTGGATGCGCCCTGAGCTGTTAGCTGCTGATGACGCACAAGTATTGCTGCTATGATGAAGACCTCACACTCCAGGGTAATGCTTCCAGGGCTCACACCCACAAGGGACGCAGAGTTCACAGACCAATACAAAAAAATAGATTTTACTATCAATTTATTTTTTTAAAACAGACAGTTGCGATGTAAGAAGTTGAGTTCCAGTCGGTGATGAAGAGGACGGAAGGTGGACCTCAGGCGTCTCTTCATCTCCTCTTCTGCTTTGTAATAAGGAGGACAAACCTATTATATGCCGGGCCGGAATTCTGGGGAGAAAAAGAGGGAAAGGAGATTAATTACCGTATATACTCGATAAGCCGACCCGAATATAAACCGAGGCACCTAATTTTTACCAGAAAAAAATGGGAAATTGTATTGACTTGAGTATAAGCCTAGGCCATCTGCATGCCTCACTGTGCCCATGCCTCACTGTGCCTCACTTTGCCTCACTGTGCCCATGCCTCACTGTGTCCATGCCTCATTGTGCCCATGCTTCACTGTGCCCATGCCTCACTGTGCCCATGACTAGACTGACGTTTAACATGGGAGTCTATGGAAGGGGTGCCCGGGTTTGAAAAATCGGTACTCCCCAGCCATAGGTCCCCCGACAACAAACTTTGCACACTTGTAGAGGAGGGGCTACATGTGTGCCAAGTTCCGGGTCAAGGGGACCTACAACCGGTACCGGGTCCCCAAAGTCACTGGAGAAATGACAGTTTAACATGCAAGTCTATGGAAGGGGTGCTCGGCTTTGAAAAATCGGTGCTCCCCGGCCGTAGGTCCCCCAGACAACAAACTTTGCACACTTGTAGAGGAAGAGTGGGGATACATGTGTGCCGGTACCGGGTCCCCAAAGTCCGGGAGATCAGGCGCAAAAAGGTGACTCGAGTATAAGCCGAGGGGGGCATTTTCAGCACAAAAAAAATGTGCGGAAAAACTCGGCTTATACTCGAGTATATACGGTATAATCGCATTGCAGGTTCAATTTACAAAGAGAACACACCAAGATAAGGATCCTTATTTTTAAAAAGTGATAGTTTAGGGTCCAATGAAATAAAAAAAAATGACAGTTACATGTCTATAATATAAAGTTGTATCCTGGTATAAAGCGCCATAAATTATGTGCTGAATATAATAACCCCTAGGTTTGGAGGTGGCGTGCAATTTACGAAAAGGTTTTTTCTTTCTAATAAATAAAGTTTATTGATAAAATGATTACTTTGGCCAATAGTAAGCAAGAGCGACTTTCATTTATCAGACAATATAAGCTGTCCTTTATCAGAGCCTATTATGCATTTTAAGGGGAACCCCATGCCAAAATGTAAAAGAAAACATGGTGTGGGGGTCCCCCCCAAAATTCATATCTGACCCTTATCCAAGCATGCAGCCCAACAGGCCAGGAAAGGGGGGGAGACGAGCGAGCAGGGATATGTCTGCCGGTGAAAAAGGGCCCCTGTGTGATGCACAGACGTTCGCCTGGGGGCGGATGTGTCCGCTCTGCAAACGCATTATCGGTCTAGCGGATGTATGCTCTTGTCGCCTCTATATGCCTGATCAACATGAATGTGGTGACATGGGCATACACCTACAGATAAGCTCCCCATAAGCTCCCCTCATCAGGAACTGCGTTCATTGGTTCTTGTATTATTCATTGGTTGTATTATTCATGTTGTTTTATTCTTAACTACCCCTGTTGGAAGGGTTTCTGTATTGTCATCCTGTGTTGTCAAATCCTTATATGGTAATTTCCAGTGTGGAGGTCACATCTTGTGATGTCATTTCCCATGGAGGAGGCGATTGGCTGCTAGTGACATCACTTCCTGTTTGTGAAAGCTTTTGTGATGATAAAAGCCCAAGCTGGCTAGTCTGCATGAGTCATGCTGGATGGGCTGAGAACGTAGGATGGTGATGTTTTTTTTTACTTGAATGAATGGGAAATCGAATGATTGGTGAGTGGAATTTTTGCTAAGATGCATTATATCAGGGATATGCAATTAGCGGACCTCCAGCTGTTGCAGAACTACAATTCCCATGAGGCATAGCAAGACTGACTGCCAAAAGGATGACACCCAGAGGCAGAGGCATGATAGGACTTGTAGTTTTGCAACAGCTGGAGGGCCGCTAATTGCATATCCCTGCATTATATCATTAAGACTAATAGCTAGATTCACATAGAGTTAGGTCGGCGTATCAGTAGATACGCCGACCTAACTCGGAATCTGCGCTGACCTAAGTTTAAGTGTATTCTCAAACAGAGATACACTTAAACCTATCTAAGATACGACGGCTTGCGCTGTCCTATCTTAGGGTGCAATATTTAGGCTGACCGCTAGGTGGCGCTTCCATTGCGGACGGCGTGGAATATGTAAATCACTAGATACGCCTATTCACGAACGTACAACCCGGCCGAGGCAGTACAGATACGCCGTTTACGTAACGCTTTATCAGGCATAAAGATATTCCATCAAATAGTTGGAATAGTAATGTTAAAGTATGGCCGCCGTTCCCACGTCGAAATTCGAAAATTTTACGTTGTTTGCGTAAGTCGTCCGTGAATAGGGATTTACATCATGCTGAAATCAATAGGACCGTGCGGCGTACTTAGCCGCAATGCACACTGGGATGTGTAGGCGGACGGCGCATGCGCCGTTCGTAAAATACGTCAATCACGTCAGGTCAAGCCCCATTGACATAAAACACGCCCCCTCAGCCAAATTTGAATTAGCCGCCCTTACGCCCGCCCGATTTACGCTACGCCACCGTAACTTAGCAGGCAAGTACTTTGAGAATCATGTACTTGCCTCGCTAACTTACGGCGGCGTAGTGTAAACACGATACGCTACGCCGCCGCAAAGTTAGGACGCCCTTTGTGAATCTACCTATAAATGTGTTGTTATTAGAGACACAAGATTTGGCTGTGTGCTCTGCATACAGCCTTATTTCGCTGACGAATTTCGACAAATTTGTTTATTTGGAAATATCAAAGTGAAAGAAAACCCGTTTAACATAACTTTTCCAAATATCCAAAAATTTAAAATTCGAAAATTCGAAACTCTGAAGTAACTAACTAATAATAACTTAACTATTACTAACTAATGAATTATTGGTTTTTGGAATTTCCTTTCAAATTTGGCTGTTGGTGAACAAATACGAATTTCGTTGAAGTTACGAATTATCTGAAATAAATGCCGTACCTAAACGAATGGAACGTAACAAATTAATAATAAATAATAATAATTTAAAACGTTTTATTATTAATTTGTTCCGTTCCATTCTTTTAGGTACGGCAACAAATTAATAATTATTATTAGTAGTAATAATAATAATAATAATAATTAAAACTTTTTATTATAAATTTGTTCTGTTCCATTTATTTTAGATGCAGCATTCGTTATTTCGGATAACTCGTAACTTCGGATATATTCGTATTTGTTAAGTTCACTAACGGCCAAATTTGAAAGGGAATTCCAATACCTATAATTTAATAGTTAGTAGTAAGTAAGTTATTATTAGTTATTATTTAACTATTAAATTATAGGGATTGGAATTTCCTTTCAAATTTGGCTGTTGGTGAACGTAACAAACACAAATTTATCCAAAGTTACGAATTATCAAAAATAACAAATGCCGCATCTAAACAAATGGAGCAGAATTATTAATAATAATAAATAAAAATTAATAATAATAAAAACTGTTTTATTATTATTAATTTGTTCCGTTCCATTTGTTTAGATATGGCATTCATTATTTTGGATAATTTGTAAGTTCTGATAAATTCGTAACGTTCACTAACAGACAAATTTAAAAGGAAATTCCAATACCTATAATTTAATAGTTATTGTTAGTTATTATTTTTTTGAATTTTTGGATTTTACTCCTTGTAAAAATTAATTGTAAACATTCAAACACAGACAAAGTTGACTTTCATTTTTTAAACCCATATACAAAATACGGTAAAGCCACTTTTATGTTAAAGGGAGTGCTTAGTTTTGTTTGTGCTCCTAATCCTAATTTTTCTTCATTATGTTCAGAAATACAAAAAAAAAATACACATTTGACATTATGGGCCAGATCCACAGAGCGAGTACTACTACTGATACGCCGGCGTTCTTTAAAATTTCCCGTGTTGTATCGTTGTTTTGAATCCTCAAAACAAGATACAACGGCTTCTGGGTTAGATCCGACAGGTGTACTCCTTCGGATCTAAGATGCAATACTTTGGCGTCCGCTGGGTGACGTTCACGTCGTTTTCCACGTCGGGTATGCAAATTAGCTATTTCCAACGATCCACGAACATATGAGTGGCCGGCGCATTTTTTTACGGCGTCTGTAGTCGGCTTTTTTCGGCGTATAGTTAAAGCTGCTATTTCGTCGCGTATAGTTAGACTTGCCATGTTAAGTATTACCGTTGTTCCCGCGTTTAATTTGAATTTTTTTTTTTTTTTGCGTAAGTTGTCCGTGAATCGGAATGTACGTAAGTCACGTCTATGTTAAAAAAAATTACGTCATTTAGCGTAATGCACGGCGGGAAATTTCGGAACGGCGCATGCACAGTTCATTCGGCGCGGGGACGCTCTTTATTTAAATGAAACACGCCCCCTAATCACCGATTTGAATTCCGCGCCCTTACGCCGCTTGAGATACACTATGCCGCCGTAATTAACGGCGCGCATTCTTTGGGGATTCGAACCAGCCTAATGTAAGTTACAGCGGCGTAGCGTATCTCACATACGCTGCGCCGATCTATTTGTATGTGAATCTACCCCTATATTTTTAGTCAAAGATTTTATATACACTTTCTATAAAATCTTTAAACATTTGAAAGATAGATAGATAGATAGATAGATAGATAGATAGATAGATAGATAGATAGATAGATATATTTTTTATTATTATTATTATTTTTTGCATTCCAGAATACTGGAGCAAACTTGAGAGAAACATAATGGATTAGGTCAATTTTATTAAAACATTTTTGTTTTTTGAATGATGATGATTTTTTTTTTTTACTATTTATTGTTCAAAGAACAAAAAAGTTTTAATAAAATGTACCTAGTCCCTTATGTTTCTCTTTAATATAGGCCAGGGGTCTCCAAACTTTTCAAACAAAGGGCCAATTTTTTGTCCTTCAGACTTTAACCACTTAAGGACCGCCTAACGCCGATATACGTCGGCAGAATGGCACGGCTGGGCACAATCACGTACCTGTACCTGTGTGTGTAAACACACCTTCCCCGCTCTTCGCAATGGTGATTGATCGTCTGTTTCCTGATGGGTCAAAAGTGTCCAAAGTGTCCGCCATAATGTTGCAGTCACGAAAAAAATCGCTGATCGTCGCCATTAGTAGTAAAAAAAATAAAATAAAAATACAGTAAAACTATCCCCTATTTTGTAAATGCTATAAATTTTGCGCAAACCAATCGATAAACGCTTATTCTGATTTTTTTTTTTACCAAAAATAGGTAGAATAATACGTATTGGCCTAAACTGAGGACATTTTGTTTTTATATATATATTTTTGGGGGATATTTATTATAGCAAAAAGTAAAAAATATTGCATCTTTTTCAAATTGGCGCTCTACTTTTGTTTATAGCGCAACAAATTAAAATCGCAAAGGTAATCAAATACCACCAAAAGAAAGCTCTATTTGTGGGGAAAAAAAGACGCCAATTTTGTTTGGGAGCCACGTCGCACGACCGCGCAATTGTCCGTTAAGGCGATGCAGCGCCAAATCGCAAAAAGGGGCCTGGTCCTTTACCTGCATTTTGGTGCGGGTCTTAAGTGGTTAAGGGGGCTGGATTGTGGCCACTGGGGGCAGAAAATGTCCTCGGCCCAACATCAGTAATGGTAAACACGGTCTTAATGTTAGTGATCAATAGGAGGAGGAGTAGTGCTCCATCACTGGTATCAGTGAAAGAAATAGTGCCCCATTGTTGGTGTCAGTGGGAGAAATAGTACCTCATATCATATAGAAGAATAGTGCCCCAAAGGCCGGGTTAAAGGCTAGCAAAGGGCCGCAGTTTGGAGACCCCTGATATAGGCCAAGGCCACAGCACAAGGATGTTTGCTCCAGTATTTTGGAATACAAAAAATATATATATACAGTTTATATAATTTCAAATGTTCAAAGATTTTATAGAAATGGTAAAAAAAAATGTATATCGAATCTTTGACTAAAAGTTCAATTTTCTTATTTTTTTTACTATTTCTATAAAATCTTTGAACATTTGAAATTATATTATTTAGTATTGTGTTTTTTTTTATTTATTATTTGTATTCCAGAATACTGGAGCAAAACATCCTTGTGCTGTGGCCTTGGCCTATATTCCAGAGAAACATAATGGATTAGGTCAATTTTATTAAAACATTTTTGTTTTTTGAACAATCATTTTTTTGTTTTTTTTTGTTTTACTATTTATTGTTTAAAAAACAAATGTTTTAATAAAATTTGACCTAATCCCTTATGTTTCTCTGTAATATAGGCCAAGGCCACAGCACAAATACGTTTGCTCCAGTTTTCTGTAATACAAAAAAATGAACATTTTGAAATTATATTTTTTAGGGTTAGGGGTTAGGGTTAGAGGGCCAGATCCACATACATTTAGATCGGCGCAGCGTATCAGAGATACACTACGCCGCTGTACCTTACCTGGCGTATATTCAAATCCTCAGCGAGTTTGCGCCGTAAGTTACGGCGGCGTAGTGTATTTCTGGCGGCGGATTTGAAATTGGGCGGGTTGGGGGCGGGTTTCATTTAAATGAATCGCGTCCCCGTGCCGAATGAACTGCGCATGCGTCGTCCTGAAATTTTCCGCCGTGCATTGCGCTAAATGACGTCGCTAGGACGTATTTTTTTTAACTTAGACGTGAGTCCATCCCTATTCACGGACGACTTACGCAAAAAAAAATTTCAAATTTCGACGCGGGAACGACGGCCATACTTAACATGGCAAGTCTATCTATACGCCGCAAAATACCAGTTTTAACTATACGCCGGAAAAAGCCGACTACAGACGTTCGTGGATCGTCGTAAATCGCTAATTTGCATACCCAACGCGGAAAGCGCAACCCAGCGGACGCCGAAGTATTGCATCTTAGATCCGAAGGCGTACGAAGACGTACACCTGTCGGATCTAACCCAGAAGCAGACGTATCTTGTTTTGAGGATTCAAAACAACGATACGACGCGGGAAATTTGAAAGTACGCCGGCGTATCAGTAGATACGCCGGCGTACTTCGTCTGTGGATCTGGCCCAGAGAGTTAGGGTTAGAGGGTTAGGGTTTCCCATTGAAGAATATGGCTAGGACTCAGGATTTGGAACAGGGACCTCCCTCAAAGGTCAGAAGGCGGGTTCCCAGAGGTCAAAGGTCACAGGGCGTGGCTGACCCACCCCCACCAAAGTGTACCGCCTACCCCAACTAAGTCGTGGAATGAACAAGTTGGGGAATGAACAAGTCGAGGAAAGCGTCTTGCGCGCGCTTTCCCCGACTTTTTTAGTCAAAGATTTTGTAGAAATAGCAAAAAGATGAAATTAGCAAAAAACTAAAGTTTGAATAAAATGTATCCTAATCCATTATGAATCTCTGTAATATAGGCCAGGTCACAGAACAAAGATGCGTTCTCTGGAATAAAAAAAAATGAACGTTTTGAAATTATATTTTTTTTTTAGTCAAAGTTTTTATTGAGATAGTAAAATAAGATAAAATTAGCAATTAAAAATAAAATAAAAAGTTTGAATAAAATTGACCCTAATCCATTATATTTCTCTGTGATATAGGCCAGGTAACAGCACAAGGGAGCGGATTCCAGTGGTAGATATTATTATCTCTTTGGGTTACCTATTGGTGTAGAGTTTGGGACTAAGGGGACCCCAAGGACCCAAAGAGCCAAAAAAATGGGGGGCAAGAGGACTATACCGGTACTATGAAGAGAAGTATTCTCAGAAGGTAGCTATTTTTTGGCTCTTTCGGTCTTTGGGGTCCCCTTAGTCCCAAACTCTATTCCAATTGACTTATAGGATGATGTTACTACTATTTTTTTACATTTTATACTAAGAGGCTTAAATTTAAATCACATTACCTATTGGTGTGTTGGGTTATCACTTACTTGGACAGCTTTGTGAATCACGCCCAAGTAGGCCGCAATAATGACGGCCATAAACAGATCAAACACAGCCGGCTTCACCCTACAATATGAGAAAATACAGATAAATCAATAAACACATTTAGGGGTTTAAAAATATTGATTCACACAACTTCCACCCAAAATTCACATATTTTTGGGAAACATTTTATTTAACCGGAAAAATGTATGAATTTTGGTAAAAGTTGCCGTCATTTTGTGTAAAATAGACCCTTTAGTATTGGGGGTGGTCCAACGAGAATGCAGAGAGAATCCTGCCCATTGCATCTGACAATGTTTATTTTTATTTTTATTTTTTTCTGGTAAACCACTTAAGGACCGCCTCCTGCACATTTATGTCGGTAGAATGGCACGGCTGGGCACATGTACGTACAGGTACGTCCTGTACTAGTACCCAGCCGCGGGTCCAAAGCTCCGTGACCGGGACCGCGGGACCCGCGGACCCGATCGCCGCTGGAGTCCCGCGATCGGTCCCCGGAGCTGAAGAACGGGGAGAGCTGTGTTTAAACACAGCTTCCCCATTCTTCACTGTGGCGCCGTGATCGATCGTGTGTTCCATTATATAGGGAACCACAATCAATGACATCACACCTACAGCCACACCCCCCTACAGTTAGAAACACAGATGAGGTCACACATAACCCCATCAGCGCCCCCTTGTGGTTAACTCCCAAACTGCAATTGTCATTTTCACAGTAAACAATGCATTTTAAATGCATTTTTTGCTCTGAAAATGATAATGATCCCAAAAATGTGTCAAATGTGTCCGAAGTGTCCGCCATAATGTCGCAGTCACGAAAAAAAACCGCTGATCGCCGCCATTAGTAGTAAAAAAAAAAATTAATAAAAATGCAATAAAACTATCCCCTATTTTGTAAACGCTATAAATTTTGCGCAAACCAACCGATAAACGCTTATTGCGATTTTTTTGACCAAAAATAGGTAGAAGAATACGTATCGGCCTAAACTGAGGAAAAAAACGTTTTTTTTATATATTTTTGGGGGATATTTATTATAGCAAAAAGTAAAAAATATTGATTTTTTTTCAAAATTGTCGTTCTATTTTAGTTTATAGCGCAAAAAATAAAAACCTGCAGAGGTGATCAAATACCACCAAAAGAAAGCTCTATTTGTGGGGGGAAAAAAAGGATGCCAATTTTGTTTGGGAGCCACGTCGCACGACCGCGCAATTGTCAGTTAAAGCGACGCAGTGCCGAATCGCAAAAACTGTCCGGGTCCTTTAGCTGCCTAAAGGTCCGGGTCTTAAGTGGTTAACCAGAAAAAATTATGAATTTTAGGTTAAAAGTTGCCTTAATTTTGTGTAAAATAGACCCTTTAGTATTGGGGGTGGTCCAACGAGAATGCAGAGAGAATCCTGCCCATTGCATCTGACAATGTTTATTTATTATTATTTTTTTTTTCTGGTTAAACTCAATGGAAGTGTTTCTATTTTTAACCTTACCAACACGTCCAATAGGCGTGTATTACCATGAAAGCGCATGTTTATTATTGTCCTAATTGTAGGAAATAATTTGGTATATGGGTGGCGGCTCTTCTAGAGTAGTGCAGGTTGATAGGTAAGTTTGATTCGCACTTACATAAACAGTGGAGCAGGGGTTGATTGGTTAGGCCTGTTCAATGTATCACAGGCTGCCGCTCTGATTGCTTTCCCCTGAGACACACGACCGTTTTCCTCGACAGAATCCATCAAGAAACTTGGGGCCAGATTCACCAAAGAGATACGACGGCGTTTCTCCTGATACTCCGTCGTATCTCTGTTTCTATCTATGCGACGGATTCATAGAATCAGTTACGCATAGATAGGCAGAAGATCCGACAGGTGTAATTGTTTTACACTGTCAGATCTTAGGATGCAGTACCGCGGCCGCCGCTGGGTGGAGTTTGCGTCGTAAACCAGCGTCGGGTATGCAAATTAGCAGTTACGGCGGATCCCCGACGGATCTTCGCGTTCGCTACGTCGCCGCTAGTCTAGTTTCCCGTCGCAAAGTTAGTCGTCGTTTTAGGTGCCCTAACTTTAGTCAGCAAACATATTGCTGTCTAAAGTATGACCGTCGTTCCCGCGTCGAAATTTAAAAATGAACGTCGTTTGCGTAACACGTCCGGGAATACGGAAGTACGTTACGCGCGTCGCCGTTCGAAAAAATGACGTCACGGCGCGCAAAGCACGACAGGATTTGCGAAACGGAGCATGCGCAGTAGGTCCGGCGCGGGAGCGCGCCTAATTTAAATGGCACACGCCCATTTGAATTGGCCCGCCTTGCGCCGGAGGCCGCTGGTGTAGTTTTCATCGCAAGTGCTCTGTGAATCAGGCACTTGCGATGAAAACTTGCGGCAGTGTAACGTATCTACGATACGTTACGCCGCCGCAGTTCTATGTGAATCTGGCCCTTGGTGGCAGAGCTTTTTCGTCGGGAAAACTGTCGTAGATCTCGACGAGCAAAAAAGAGAACAAGTTCTCTTTTTCCTCGAAGGGAGTCTCAATTTCCTCGTCGTGTTTCTTCTCGTCGGGCTGGTTTACGACGAGAAACACTTTCCTGTGTATGCTTAGAAACCCGCGCATGCTCAGAATAAAGTATGAGTTGGGAGCGCACCTTGGGTAAAAGTAGCGTTCGTAATGGAGATGGCACATTCGTCACGCTGTAACAGACTGAAAAGCGCGAATCGTCTCCCACCAAACTTTTACTTAACACGCAGTAACATGAGATTAGTAAAAGCAGCCCCAAGGGTGGCGCCAGTGGAATGGAACTTCCCCTTTTATAGTGCCGTCGTACGTGTTGTACGTCACCGCGTTTGAGAACGACGAGATTTGGTCTTGACAGTGGGGTGGATTCAGGTAGGGGCGCGCAATTTAAACGGCGGCGCAGCGTATCGTATTTACGCGACGCCGCCGTAACATACAGAATAAAGTGCTGTATTCACAAAGCACTTGCTCCGTAAGTTGCGGCGGCGTAGCGTAAAAGGGGCCGGCGTAAGCGCGCGTAATTCAAATGATCCGGTAGGGGGGCGTGGATCATTTAAATTAGGCGCGTTCCCGCGCCGAACGTACTGCGCATGCGCCGTCCCTAAAATTTCCCGACGTGCATTGCGGTAAATGACGTCGCAAGGACGTCATTGGTTTCGACGTGAACGTAAATGGCGTCCAGCGCCATTCAAGGACGACTTGCGCAATCGACGTAAAATTTTCAAATCGCGACGCGGGAACGATGTCCATACTTAACATTGGCTGCGCCTCCTAATAGCAGGAGCAACGTTACGACGAAAATGACTTGCGCAAACAACGTAAATAACTACCGCCGGGCGCACGTACGTTTGTGAATCGGCGTAAGTATGTAATTTGCATGCTCTACGCTGACAACTACGGAAGCGCCACCTAGCGGCCAGCGTGAGAATGCACCCTAAGATACGACGGCGTAAGAGACTTATGCCAGTCATATCTTAGGCTAATGTCGGCGTATCTAGCTTTCTGAATACAGAAAGAAGATACGCCGGCGCAGCTTTGGAATTACGCGGCGTATCTATGGATACGCCGGCGTAATTCTTTCCTGAACCTACCCCAGTGTGTACGCAAAGAAAGCTTGTCAAGATTCTCGACAAGCCTGACAAGGAACTCGTCGAGGAAAACGATGTTTCATTTACGACGAGTTCCTCGGTCGTGTGTACGAGGCCTTAATCTAGAGGATTCTGGAATTATAGTGGGAGGGAGAACAGAGTAAGCAGCCTGAGTGTTTGAGGGACCACAGCCTATCCCTGAGGAGGTATGCCCAGTGGGTGATGGGAGAGCCCATAAATGGGGAGGAATAGTGCCCCATCATTGGTGTCAGTGGGAGGAATAGTGTCCCATCATTTGGTGTCAGTGGGAGGAATAGTGTCCCATCATTGGTGTCAGTGGGAGGAATAGTGACCCGTCATTGGTGTCAGTGGGAGGAACAGTGTCCCAACATTGGTGTCAGTGGGAGGAACAGTGCCCCAACATTGGTGTCAGTGGGAGGAATAGTGCCCCAGGGGCCAGATAAAGGCAAACAATGGGCCATATCCGGCACGCAGGCTGTAGTTTGGAGACCAGTCTATCACATGAGCCTTAACACACGATGTACCCAGAGCCCCATCTTACCTGTGTGATGTCATAGTCTGTTTCATCTGATCATAGAACACAAATTCTGGATGCCTAAAAACACACAAATGTGTCTACTTAATATACCGCAATCCTTATTATCACATGTATGACTACATTGTCATGTTTGTAAATGTATATATACAGTGTGTGTGTGTGTGTGTATATAAGTGTATATTTTATATATATATATATATATATATATATATATATATATATATATATATATATAATATACACTAATACAGTTGAACCTCAGATTACGAGCATATTCCGCTCCAGGAGAATGCTCGTAATCCAAAGTACTCGCGTATCAATGCGAGTTTCATCCATTGACGTCAATGGAAACGAAAATAATTTGTTCCGCATTGACTTCAATGGGATGCAATACCGAATTCGGCCAGAGGTGGGGGGCACCAGAGAGCGCCGAAAAGGCCCAAACACTTTGGCCCAGATTCACAGAGAGCAGGCGCACATTGCGCCGCCACTGTACGCTACGCCAACGCAGCGCAGAGAGGCAAGCAATGCATTCAGCAAGCTATTGCTCCCAACGCTGCGCCAGCGTGGCGTGGGATTCAAAGGCGTATACCGGCGTAGGTGGAAGTGGGCGTGACCCATGCAAATGAGGCCTGACCCCATGCAAATGATGGGCCGAGCGCCAGACAGATACCTATCGCGAACTGCGCATGCGCCGTGACGTGGACGCATTCCCCCTGCGCATGTTCACAACCACGTCGGAAACAACTGCCTAAACTACGCCGGATCACTGCGTACGGCGTGAACGTAACCCACGCCAAGCCAGACACGCGTCCAATGTAAAATACGCCGGCTTGTGTTCCCTGGTTCAGACCTTTGCATGTCTGTTGCCGGGTTGCGCCTCCTTTATAGGGAATAACTTTATGCCGGACGTACAACTTACGCGCACCTCGCGTAGCCTGCTTCGGGCACGCGTACGTTCGTGAATCGCCGTATTGCCCTCATTTGCATGTTTGAATGGCTAATCAATGGGAGCAGCACCATGCTCCCAGCCTAAATGTGCGCCCACTCTACGCCGGCGTAAGCAAGATACGTTGGCGGGGGTGTAGCCTGTTTTTAGGCGCATCTTAGTTTGTGGGTCTGGCGCACAGATACGACGGCGCACATTTGCACTTATGTCGGCGTGACTTGTTATACGTCCGCGTAAGTGCTTTGTGAATCTGGGCCAATGACTCGTTTCCTGCGCCCCCGTACCTCAGGCCAAATGAGGTACTGCAGGCCTATTTTCAGCTCTGCTCGGCATCTGCGCCCCCGTACCTCAGGCCACATGAGGTACTGCAGGGATATTTAGCTTGAATTTTGCTTGTCTAGCGTGTCAACATTTGCAAACCGGGTCAGAATTAAAAAAAAAAAAAGTTGCTCGCAAATCAAAACGCTCTCAAACCAAGTTACTCTTAAACCGAGGTTCCACTGTAAATTGAGGAGTCCATGCATGTTCACAGATAATACTATACATTATGGTGTGAATTATCATATATTGACACAGAACAGCGCCCGGCTGTCATAGAGCTCTGATGGTTACACATCAGAGCTCTGTGACCAGTCACAGCTGATCATCGCGTGAACCAGGAAGTGCCGGTAAACGGATTTCCTCGGTTCGCGCTGACAGGGAGAGCCGATTGGCGCATTGATTCTCAGCACAGCCCCCATCAGATGTGCCAATCAGTGCCCAATAGCTGCCAGTCTGTGCCCCATCAAATACACCAGTTAGTGCCCATAACAGTGCCAATCAGTGTCCCATCAGTGATGCCAATCAGTAATGCCTGTCAGTAGCTTCTATCCAGTGCCGCCTATCAGTGCCCATCAATTCTACATATCAGTGCCGCCTCATCAGTGCCGCCTCATCAGTGTCCATCAGCGCCGCCTCATCAGTGTCCCATCAGTGATGCCAATCAGTAATGCCTGTCAGTAGCTTCTATCCAGTGCTTCCTATCAGTGCCACCTATCAGTGTCCATCAATTCTACATATCAGTGCCACCTCATCAGTGTCCATCAGCGCAGCCACATCGGTGCCCCTCAGTGAAGGAGAAAACAAAACTTTATAACAGAAATAAAGAAAAACTTTTTTCTTTTCAAAGATTTGGTTTGGGTACAGTGTTGTCATTCAAAGTGCGACATTGCTGAAACCTGAAAATTGTCCTTGGCAGGAAGGGGGTAAAATGCCCGATTTATTGAAGTGGTTAAACATATGCGAAAAAAACTCAAGCTACCGCAGCACAGATTGGCGCTATATTCTGTACCTTTCATCCGCTTTGAAGACGTGGCGCCTTACATCTTTTAGGTGCCTCTTGAACAGATGCTCGGCGGTGGACAGTACCGGGTGCGTCCGGTCGATGAGCTGAGCGGAGCGAGGCTGGGACGCCAACCAGTTCAAGGTGGCCGATAACCGCTCTTCATCAACGCGCTGCGACCAGAAAGAGGGACAGAGGACAACCAATGAGCCCTGAATGTCACTGACAGACCTCCATTATTATAGATGTCATTTTCTTTATTCTGCCCAGAGTCACATTCTGCTGTTTACATATAATAGTTGGCAACAAGCTTGTCTCCCTGTATTGTATTGAGTAGTTTGTATTTGCACAGCTTCCAGATGAAGGAATCTGGATAGACATCAATGATACATGGGAATCAGTAATGTATAAAAAGAAAAAAAAATAGCGTATATATATATATTTAATGTTAATCATGCTATGAGTAAGGCTTCAATAGCTGAAACATGTCAGCATATGCGGTACCATGCTGCCATCTAGTGGTCAATTGTGATTATTGCACCCATATTGGTTTCTAGAGGTTTGATTATGTTCAGATGTTCCATATCTGGTATATTGTTTGCCATCCAATGGTCAATAATGATTATTGAGTTCATCCCACTTTGCACAATATCATATTACTAGAAAACCAACGTTAGACCTACCGGTAACGGTATTTCTATGAACCTTCCAGGACGGCACCCGAGAGATGATGGCTCCTCCTGCAGGAAACACAATCACATGACAGTTTAAAAGGCCCCGCCCTTCCCCTTGCTCCTCAGTATGCAATAGAGTAATCCTGAACTGGTTCACAAGGGACGTAGTCCTTATCGGTACTTACCTTTTTTCCCTTTCCCCATAGGGTGGGAAGTAGGCCTGCCGTCCTGGAAGGTTCATAGAAATACCGTTACCGGTAGGTCTAACGTTGGTTTTCTCTTACCACCTTCCAGGACGGCACCCGAGAGGATAATTGAGTAATAAACACAGGCCTACCTTCAGGGTGGGACCACAGCTTGTAGCACCTTTCGACCAAAGGCTAAGTCTTGCTGTGACAACATTTCCACACGATAGTGCTTCAGGAATGTATGATGGCTGGACCAGGTGGCCGCACTGCGGATTTGTTCCCAGGAGGCCCCTGCTTTCTCAGCCCAGGAAGTTGCTATGGCTCTGGTAGAGTGAGCCTTGATCTTTTTGGGAGCTGTTGTTCCAGTACATACATAGGCTTTGGATATTGCTTCTCTAATCCATCTTGAGACTGAGGCTTTTGATGCCTGCAGTCCCTTCCTGGGCCCAGCGTGTAGAACTAGTAGGTGGTTAGATCTTCTAAAACTCTTAGTTCTCTCTAGATAAATGAGAAGACACCTTCTCACGTCTAACAAATGAAATTTCTTTTCTTTTTCGTTCTTTGGTTCAGAACAGAAGGACGGCAATATTATGTCTTGCGTCCTATGAAATAGGGATGCCACCTTCGGCAGGTACAGGGGGTCTGCTCTGAGGGTGATCCTATCTGGCTGTACCCTCAGGAAGGGTTCTTTCATGGATAGCGCCTGCAAATCCCCTACCCTCCTGGCCGAAGTAATGGCTAACAAAAAAGTCAACTTTAAGGTTAGAAACTTAAGGGGAACCTCTTCCAGAGGTTCGAATGGGTGTATAGATAACGCCTCTAACACCCTAGTTAAGTCCCAAGGTGGACAACTATATTTTTGGACTGGAGAAACTCTTTCTCTAGCTACCAGAAAACGTTTTATAAGGTCCTCTTTCGCCAATCTTTTATCAAGATAGACTGAGAGAGCTGTTATTTGGACCCGAAGGGTACTAACTTTTAATCCTAAATCTACCCCATCCTGGAGGAAGTCCAGGATAACCGGGATAGAAGTTGAAGCTACCTGTCTTTCCTTACGCCAGGAACAGAAGGTCTTCCATACTTTTTGGTAAATCTTTTGAGTTACTGGTTTTCTGCTCATGAGAAGGGTCTCTATGACCCTCTCTGAGCAGCCTTTGCGTTCTAGAATCTGGCGCTCACTAACCAGGCCGTTAGCTGGAAGAATTCCGGCTTTGGATGGAGTACTGGGCCCTGCCTGAGGAGATCTGCCCTGTACGGGAGCTTCAGAGGCTCCACCATCGCCATGGCTCTTAGGTTTGCGAACCAAGTTCTTTTTGGCCACCATGGTGCTATCAGAAGAATCAGGCCTGGAGACCTGCTGAGTTTCTGAAGAACTCGCGGAATGAGCGCTACCGGCGGGAAGGCATAGGCCAGCCCGAAGCGCCAGGTCTGGGATAGCGCATCCAGACCTTCCGACTGTAGTTCCCAGGAAATCGAGAAATACCTTTCTACCTTCCTGTTTTGTCTGTTGGCAAACAAGTCTATTTCCGGTTCCCCGAAATACTGGACCAGGTGTTGAAACACCTCTGGGTTCAGTTCCCATTCCTCCTCCCTCAACTTGTGACGGCTGAGGAAGTCTGCTTCTATATTGCTCGTCCCCTTTATGTATATGGCTGAGATAGAGAGTACTCTTTCTTCTGCCCAGATTAGGATTTCCCTGGAAAGTTCTAGTAGGGGACTGGACCTGGTCCCTCCCTGGTGACCTAGGTACGCTACTACTGTAGAGTTGTCTGAGCTTACTTGGACTTCTCTGCCTCTGATGTCTTCCTGGAAGGCTATTAAGGCTTCCCCCACTGCTCTGAGTTCTCTGTAGTTGGATGACCTGCGAGCTAGTGAGCTGTCCCATTGCCCCTGCGCTTTTTTCCCTTCCAGGTGGGCACCCCACCCCCCGGAACTGGCATCCGTGGTAACCTTCACTGGGTTCCACTGAGCCCACGGTCGCCCTCCCCTCAGGTTTTGGGGAGATGTCCACCACTCCAGGGAGGACAGAACCTGGGGGGTGAGTAGTATATCCTGATCTAAGGACTCTTTCCTTTTGTCCCATGAGGACAGGAAGAAGAAGTGTAATGTCCTGGCATGAAGCTGAGCCCAAACCGCTGCTGGGATGCTTGCTGACATCAGGCCTAGAACTCTCAGAACATTCCGTCTGGAGAGTTTGGGGTTTTTGATAAGGTTCCCAACTGCTGAGGCTAGTTTTAAAACTTTTTCTTCTGGTAAGAAGAGTCTCTGCTGCCTGGTGTCCACTACGTATCCCAGGAAGGTCTTGACCTGTTCTGGTTTGAGGGAGGATTTTTCTATGTTGATTATCCACCCTAGGCTCTCTAGGAGTGCCATTGCTTTGTTGGCATCCAGCGTGACTTGGGCGGCTGATTTTCCTGAAATCAGCAAGTCGTCTAAATAAGGTATAAGGGATATGCCCTGAAGGTGCAGGTATGCCACCGCTTCTGCTAGGATTTTTGTAAAAATCCTTGGGCTGGAGGTTAGCCCGAATGGTAGTGCTCTGAACTGCCAGTGGAAGGTTTCTCCTTCCACCACGACCGCAAACCTCAGATATACCTGGTGATCCACGTGGATTGGCACGTGGAGATAGGCATCTTTGAGATCTAGGGTCACCAAGAAGGCCTCCTTCATGAGGTTCTTTCTTACCGAATAAATACTTTCCATAGTAAACTTTTTGTATTCCAGAAACTTGTTCGGGTTTCTCAAGTTTACTATTAGACGGTATTTCCCGGAGGGTTTTGGTACTACGAAAATATGGGAATAAAATCCCTGGTACTGCTGAGCTTTTGGTACTACCACTAGTTGTTTGGCTAAGTCCTGTATGCCCTCCAAGAGGGCAGACCTTTTCAGGGTATCCCTGGGAAGGTGAGTAATGGTGATCATGGTGGGGGGTGTAGCCAGAAATTCTAGGCGATAGCCTTTTTGAATTATTTGGCAGATGTAATGACTGTTCGAAATTCTCTCCCATAGGGGGAGGAATTGAGATAGTCGACCCCCCACTCTGACTACGTCGTCACTTGGACGGTTTGTCGCTGGGTTTTGGAGGAGGGAAAAGGAGGTTGTTCTTCCTGTTCCCTTTGCCAAAGTTCCAACGCCTAAAAGGTTCCTTTTTGGCTTTCTGTCTACCCTGCCCCTGGGGGCCTCGAAAAGTTTTCTTAAAACCTTCTTTTTTGGGTTTAACTGGGAATTTTTTACCTTTTTCTGATGACCTAGCAAGGACATCATCCAGGTCTTTCCCAAACAACAGGGAACCTTGGAAGGGGATGCCACAGAGTTTTCCCTTGGATGTAGCATCTCCCTCCCAGGCCTTGATCCAAACTGCCCTCCTAGCAGAGTTAATGAGGGCTGCTGTCTTGGCTGCTGCCCTTGCAGATTCCGTAGCTGCATCTGCTAGGTAAGCAATCGCCTTCCTTACCACTGTAAGTGACTCAACTACCTCCTCCGCCTCCGCATTCTGGGCGAGGAGGTCGGTGAGTGTCTCTACCCAAACATCTGTATTCCTAGCTACACATGCTGCTGCTAAGGCTGGGCTTAGTGCTGCCGCATTGGCCTCCCAGGCTTTTCTAAGGAGAGACTCTGCTCTACGGTCCATCACATCCTTGATGTTACCCGCATCCTCAAAGGAGAGATCAGATAATTTAGTGACTTGCGACAAAGCCGCATCAAGTCTAGGAAGCTTAAAAAAAGACTTCCTCATCTTCCTGGGAGAAGGGGAACCTTCTTTTCCAGGTTTTTTGTTTGATTATTCTCCTTTCAGGGTCTCTCCACTCCTGAAGGACTAACTCCTTGAGGGATTTGTGCAGGGGGAATACTTTAGATTGAGCGTCACTCAGGCCCCTATAAACTTTATCCTGTGCTGAGGTAGGTTTAGGGGTCTCAGGAATTTCCTCTGTGGCGTAGATTGCCTGGAGGAGACTCTCTAGATCTTCTACAGCAAAGAGGTGTTTTCTTGGACGTGTGTCCTCCTGAGACTGACTAATGGAGTCTCCATCTACCTCTCCTGAGCTGTGCCTAGACCTAGGTAGACTGACTACCTCACTTTCTTCACCGTCTGCTTCCCCCAGAGGGGGAATTTGTGAAGGTGTAAAGAAAACGCTTGGGCCCCTCGAAAAGGGGGTCTCCTGAGAGGAAGTGCCTTCCTTAGGGGTAAGTTCCTCCGTTTCAGTCTGTGCCGACTGCCCGGCTGCCTCCCGGAAGGCCTTAACTGTTGCTAACATTTCTGTTTGCATGGATGAGAGAAAACTCTTCATCATGGCAGCAGCCTCCTTTCCTGCCAGTGTATTAATACATTTATAGCCGAAAGGTTTTCCGGGTTACGCCGTCTGGAACCGCCCACTAGCTGAGGCCTCCTGGGGTCCGCTGGGGGTTTCTGAAAAGACATGAAATGTACATTTAAATTGTCTTTTTTCCCCCAAGACTGCTGGCTGTACTGGGGAGGGGAGGAAGTGGACGAGAAGGGACCAGATCCTGCTCCGGTCGTTCCCTAAAAGTTTGGGAACTCTCACCGCTTCCCCCCTCCCTTTCCAGGGGGATTGGTACTTACCGCCCCCCGACCTGGATCTGCCAGCGGTCGTGTCGGTCTTTCCGTCCTCTTCCATGAGGAGGGTGACTCGGTCCTGGCTGTCGGTACTCCTGCGTCTGGAGACCCGGGAAACGGCGATTCGAATGGTGGTGGATTCGATAGCACGCAGTGATGGCTCACCTCCCCGCAGCTCAGAGCACTGGTGCTTACATAGGGCGACCTGTGAGTTTGGACCGAAGTCTACAGGTAAGTTCAGCCCTCCCCGGCCTCCCTTAGACCTGTCTCACAGGGGTACCTTCGACCCTCCCCGGTCTCTAGGTTTCCATTAACAAAACAAACATGTCGCTGTGTTGGAGAAACACAATCAATACTGAGGAGCAAGGGGAAGGGCGGGGCCTTTTAAACTGTCATGTGATTGTGTTTCCTGCAGGAGGAGCCATCATCTCTCGGGTGCCGTCCTGGAAGGTGGTAAGAGAAATGTCCCATACAGGTGATAATCGAAAAAATGCTGACATGTTTTGGCTATTGAAGCCTTACTCATAGCACGATTAACATTAAAATGGCATTGCTTCACGACTAGATGGATGCAATATTCATAATAGACCACTAGATGGCAGCATGATACCACATATACAGGTAATACTTGAAAAATGTGAATATCGTGCAAAAGTTTATTTATTTCACTAATGCAACTTGAAAGGTGAAACTAATATACGAGAGAGACTCATTACATGCAAAGCAAGATCGTACAAGCCGTGATTTGTCATCAATGGCCCAGATTCAGCATAGCTTGCGCTTTATTTGCGCGGGCACAGGGCAACAATTTTGCCCTGCGCCCACGCAAATATTTTGCGCTGCCCTCGATTCACGGAGCAGTAGCTCCGTGAACTGCGAGGGCGCGCCGGCAATTTCGTAAGCGCGCGCAAGTTAAATCATCCCGCCGGGGGCGGGAATCATTTAAATTAGGCGCGCTCCCGCGCCGAGCGTACAGCGCATGCTCCGTCGGGAAACTTTCCCGACGTGCATTGCGGCAAATGACGTCGCAAGGACGTCATTTGCTTCAAAGTGAACGTGAATGGCGTCCAGCGCCATTCACGAATCACTTACGCAAACGCCGTGAAATTCAAATTTCACGGCGCGGGAGCGGCGGCTATACTTTAGCATTGGCTGCCCCTACTATTAGAAGGGGCAGCCTTGCGCTAAAGTAGCAGTACGGAAACTCCGTACCTGGCTTGCGCAGGGCCCGCGCAAGCTTGTGAATCAGTGGTAGTATGCAATTTGCATACTACACGCTGATACACAATGGGAGCGCCCCCTAGCGGCCCACGCAAGAGCCTTATGCCGCGCAGATTTTAGGCTGCAGCCGGTGTAACGAGGTTCCTGAATCAGGAGCACTCGTTACACCGGAGCAAGTCAGCAATTGCGCCGTGTAACCTATGGTTACACGGGCGCAATTGCTTTCTGAATCTGGGCCAGTGTGATGATTATGGCTTCCAGCTCATGATCTTACTTGCTCCTCCTTTCTTACTCCTCCCATGTTCTCTCTGTGCATTACCTACTCCTGGGCTCTGATCTCTGAGCTGGATTCACGTAGCTGCGCCCCTTCTTATGGCGGCGCAGCGTATCGTATTTACGCTGCGCCGCCGTAAGTTTGAGAGGCAAGTGCTGTATTCACAAAGCACTTGCCTCGTAACTTACGGCGGCGTAGCGTAAATGGGGCCGGCGTAAGCGCGCGCAATTCAAAAGATGAGGGGCGTGTTTTATTTAAATTATGGTGACCCCATGTTTTTTATGTTTTTTTACGAACGGCGCATGCGCCGTTCGTGAAAGAATCCCAGTGCGCATGCTCGAAATTCCAACGCAAATCGGCATTGCTTTCGACGTGAACGTAAATTACGTCCAGCCCTATTCGCGAACGACTTACGCAAACAACGTAAAAAATAAAAATTTCGAGGCGGGAACGACGTCCATACTTAACATTGGCTGCGCCACCTAATAGCAGGAGCAACGTTACGCCGAAAAAACCATACGCAAACAATGTAAAAAAAACTACCGCCGGGCGCACGTACGTTCGTGAATCAACGTAACTAGGTAATTTGCATATTCTACGCCGAAAACAACGGAAGCGCCCCTAGCGGCCAACGTAATATTGCACACAATTATACGCCGCCGCATTCAAGTTATGTCGGCGGAGGAAGCCTATTTTTTAGACGTATCTGCCTTGGAGAATCGGCGTAACGATACGCCGACGCAGATTTGAAATTACGGCGGCGTATCTGGAGATACGCCGCCGTAACAGGTACCTGAATCTAGGCCTCTGTGTATTACCCACTCCTGACCCCTGCTCTCTGTGCATTACTTACTCCTGACCCCTGCACACTTTGCCTTACTTGCTCCTCCTTTCTTACTTCTCACATGTTCTCTCTGTGCATTACCTACTCCTGACCCCTGCACGATTTATCTTACTTACTCCTTCTTACTTACTACTCGCATCTTTTCGCTGTGCCTTACTTACTCCTGACCCCTGCCATCTGTGCATTACTTACTGCTGAACCCTACCCTCTGTGCATTACTTACTCCCAACGTCTGTTCTCCCTGCATTACTTACCCTGACTCCTGTCTGTGTGTTACTTACTCCTGGCCTCTGTTCTCCATATGTTATTACTTCTGATCTCGGCTCTTCATATGTTACTTACTCCTGACCCCTGCCTTCTGTGCTTTACTTACTCCTGATCCATGCACACTTTGCCTTACTTACTCCTCCTTTCTTACTTCTCACATGTTCTCTCTGTGCATTACCTACTCATGACCCCTGATCTCTGTACATTACCTACTTTGGACCTCTGTTCTCTGTGCATTACTTACTCCTGACCCCTGCACACTTTGCCTTACTTACTCCTCTTTTCTTACTTCTCACATGTTCTCTCTGTGCATTACCTACTCCTGACCCCTGATCTCTGTACATTACTTACTTTGGACCTCTGCTCTCTGTGCATTACTTACTCCTGACCCCTGCACACTTTGTCTTACTTACTACTTACCCCTGCACACTTTATCTTACTCCTGACCCCTGCACACGTTGTCTTACTTACTCCTGACCCCTGCACACTTTGTCTTACTTACTCCTGACCCCTGCACACTTTGTCTTACTTACTCCTTCTTACTCCTCACATCTTTTCTCTGTGCATTACTTACTTTTGACCCCTGCCCTCTGTGCATTACTTACTCCTGACCTCTGCTCACCCTGCATTACTTTCCCTGACTCCTTCTGTCTGTGTGTTACTTACTCCTGACCTCTGCTCTTCGTGAATTACTTATCCCTGAACTCTCTGTGTTACTTACTCCTGACCTCTGCTCTCTGTGTATTACTCCTGACCTCTGCTCTCTGTGTTACTTACTCCTGACCTCTGCTCTCTGTGTGTTACTCCTGACCTCTGCTCTCTGTGTTACTTACTCCTGACCTCTGCTCTCTGTGTGTTACTCCTGACCTCTGCTCTCTGTGTTACTTACTCCTGACCTCTGCTCTCTGTGTGTTACTCTTGACCCCTGCCCTCTGTGCATTACTTACTCATGACCTCTGCTCACCCTGCATTACTTCCCCTGACTCCTTCTGTCTGTGTGTTACTTACTCCAGACATTTGCTCTTCGTGAATTACTTATCCCTGAACTCTCTGTGTTCCTGACCTCTGCTCTCTGTGTGTTACTCCTGACCTTTGACCACCTGTGTGTTACATACTCCTGATCCCTGTACTCTGTGCTTTACTTGTTCTTGACATGTGTGCATTCTGTACGTTACACAATGCTGACCCCTGCACTCTGTGAATGACGCACTCCTGACCCTTGTACATTACATGAACGACCCTTGCACTCTGTGCGTTACACCCTCCTGACCCCGGCACTCTGGGTTTTACACACCCCAGACCTGGAGCAGAGTAGGCTTCAACCATTCCCCTTTAAACCCCTCCCACTGTTACAACAATTTTGGCCACACCCACAATTCATTGTGGCATGCTTAAATGCCTACCCCTTTCTTCTGAAAGACTTTTTGAGCAATTGTTTTAGGGTGGGTTAAAATGGGGGTGTGGTTTTGTGGCTGTGTCTATAAATAGGGGGGTTCTTACTTGGGTGACCCTGAATTTCATTAAAAAAAAAAAACCTGATAACCGTACCTAAGAGATAGCTGAGACAGAGAATACAGGAAGTTATCGGCTCAGAAGATTTCTGGCAGGATCAACAAGTGTTTTTTTTTTACTTATTATAAAGATATAACAAAACACTTTTTAAAGATATATTTAACACAACAAATGGGGGGAACAAGAGAAGCTCGTTGGTAGGGATCACACATTAGCTTTAGGCAATACAAGAGCTGTAATAAGTGTGCACCTCTTCTTATGAGAAAATGGTAATATATAACATACCAGAGCTCCTTTAAAGATTTGCAGGTTCTGCAGATTTCCCTGAAAAAAAAAAGAGAATAAAAAAAAAAAATCAATAGAAAACTATTCTATTGTCTATATAGTATACTATTCTATTAACTAGTGATGCATACTGCAATATGAGCACTAGGGGGCAGTGTGAGACCTCAGGCTCTTTATAGCCACACTAACTTTTACTGATAGTTCTCCAAATAAATACCCATGCTTCATGAAGACTTCCTGTGGGAAGAATGTCCCTTACATTGGTGATCAGTGGGAAGAATGTTCCTTACATTGGTGATCAGTGGGAAGAATGTCCCTTACATTGGTGATCAGTGAGAAGAATGTTCCTTACATTGGTGATCAGTGGGAAGAATGTCCCTTACATTGGTGATCAGTGGGAAGAATGTTCCTTACATTGGTGATCAGTGGGAAGAATGTTCCTTACATTGGTGATCAGTGAGAAGAATGTCCCTTACATTGGTGATCAGTGAGAAGAATGTTCCTTACATTGGTGATCAGTGAGAAGAATGTTCCTTACATTGGTGATCAGTGGGAAGAATGTTCCTTACATTGGTGATCAGTGAGAAGAATGTCCCTTACATTGGTGATCAGTGGGAAGAATGTCCCTTACATTGGTGATCAGTGAGAAGAATGTCCCTTACATTGGTGATCAGTGAGAAGAATGTCCCTTACATTGGTGATCAGTGGGAAGAATGTCCCTTACATTGGTGATCAGTGGGAAGAATGCTCCTTACATTGGTGATCAGTGGGAAGAATGTCCCTTACATTGGTGATCAGTGGGAAGAATGTTCCTTACATTGGTGATCAGTGGGAAGAATGTTCCTTACATTGGTGATCAGTGAGAAGAATGTCCCTTACATTGGTGATCAGTGGGAAGAATGTCCCTTACATTGGTGATCAGTGAGAAGAATGTCCCTTACATTGGTGATCAGTGAGAAGAATGTTCCTTACATTGGTGATCAGTGAGAAGAATGTTCCTTACATTGGTGATCAGTGGGAAGAATGTTCCTTACATTGGTGATCAGTGAGAAGAATGTCCCTTACATTGGTGATCAGTGGGAAGAATGTCCCTTACATTGGTGATCAGTGAGAAGAATGTCCCTTACATTGGTGATCAGTGAGAAGAATGTTCCTTACATTGGTGATCAGTGGGAAGAATGTCCCTTACATTGGTGATCAGTGGGAAGAATGTCCCTTACATTGGTGATCAGTGAGAAGAATGTTCCTTACATTGGTGATCAGTGAGAAGAATGTTCCTTACATTGGTGATCAGTGGGAAGAATGTCCCTTACATTGGTGATCAGTGAGAAGAATGTTCCTTACGTTGGTGATCAGTGGGAAGACTGTTCCTTACATTGGTGATCAGTGAGAAGAATGTCCCTTACATTGGTGATCAGTGAGAAGAATGTTCCTTACATTGGTGATCAGTGGGAAGAATGTTCCTTACATTGGTGATCAGTGAGAAGAATGTTCCTTACGTTGGTGATCAGTGGGAAGACTGTTCCTTACATTGGTGATCAGTGAGAAGAATGTCCCTTACATTGGTGATCAGTGAGAAGAATGTTCCTTACATTGGTGATCAGTGGGAATAATGTCCCTTACATTGGTGATCAGTGAGAAGAATGTTCCTTACATTGGTGATCAGTGGGAAGAATGTTCCTTACATTGGTGATCAGTGGGAAAAATGCTCCTTACATTGGTGATCATCAGTGGGAAGAATGTTCCTTACATTGGTGATCAGTGGGAAGAATGTTCCTTACATTGGTGATCAGTGGGAAGAATGTCCCTTACATTGGTGATCAGTGGGAAGAATGTCCCTTACATTGGTGATCAGTGGGAAGAATGTCCCTTACATTGGTGATCAGTGGGAAGAATGTCCCTTACATTGGTGATCAGTGAGAAGAATGTTCCTTACATTGGTGATCAGTGAGAAGAATGTTCCTTACATTGGTGATCAGTGGGAAGAATGTCCCTTACATTGGTGATCAGTGAGAAGAATGTTCCTTACATTGGTGATCAGTGGGAAGAATGTCCCTTACATTGGTGATCAGTGAGAAGAATGTCCCTTACATTGGTGATCAGTGGGAAGAATGTCCCTTACATTGGTGATCAGTGAGAAGAATGTCCCTTACATTGGTGATCAGTGGGAAGAATGTCCCTTACATTGGTGATCAGTGAGAAAAATGTCCCTTACATTGGTGATCAGTGGGAAGAATGTCCCTTACATTGGTGATCAGTGGGAAGAATGCTCCTTACATTGGTGATCAGTGAGAAGAATGTCCCTTACATTGGTGATCAGTGGGAAGAATGTCCCTTACATTGGTGATCAGTGGGAAGAATGTTCCTTACATTGGTGATCAGTGGGAAGAATGTTCCTTACATTGGTGATCAGTGAGAAGAATGCTCCTTACATTGGTGATCAGTGGGAAGAATGTTCCTTACATTGGTGATCAGTGAGAAGAATGTCCCTTACATTGGTGATCAGTGAGAAGAATGTCCCTTACATTGGTGATCAGTGGGAAGAATGTTCCTTACATTGGTGATCAGTGAGAAGAATGTCCCTTACATTGGTGATCAGTGAGAAGAATGTCCCTTACATTGGTGATCAGTGAGAAGAATGTTCCTTACATTGGTGATCAGTGGGAAGAATGTCCCTTACATTGGTGATCAGTGAGAAGAATGTTCCTTACATTGGTGATCAGTGAGAAGAATGTCCCTTACATTGGTGATCAGTGAGAAGAATGTCCCTTACATTGGTGATCAGTGAGAAGAATGTCCCTTACATTGGTGATCAGTGGGAAGAATGTCCCTTACATTGGTGATCAGTGGGAAGAATGCTCCTTACATTGGTGATCAGTGGGAAGAATGTCCCTTACATTGGTGATCAGTGGGAAGAATGTTCCTTACATTGGTGATCAGTGAGAAGAATGTTCCTTACATTGGTGATCAGTGGGAAGAATGTCCCTTACATTGGTGATCAGTGGGAAGAATGTCCCTTACATTGGTGATCAGTGAGAAGAATGTCCCTTACATTGGTGATCAGTGAGAAGAATGTCCCTTACATTGGTGATCAGTGAGAAGAATGTTCCTTACATTGGTGATCAGTGAGAAGAATGTTCCTTACATTGGTGATCAGTGGGAAGAATGTCCCTTACATTGGTGATCAGTGGGAAGAATGTTCCTTACATTGGTGATCAGTGGGAAGAATGTTCCTTACATTGGTGATCAGTGAGAAGAATGTCCCTTACATTGGTGATCAGTGGGAAGAATGTCCCTTACATTGGTGATCAGTGAGAAGAATGTCCCTTACATTGGTGATCAGTGAGAAGAATGTCCCTTACATTGGTGATCAGTGAGAAGAATGTTCCTTACATTGGTGATCAGTGGGAAGAATGTCCCTTACATTGGTGATCAGTGGGAAAAATGCTCCTTACATTGGTGATCATCAGTGGGAAGAATGTTCCTTACATTGGTGATCAGTGGGAAGAATGTTCCTTACATTGGTGATCAGTGGGAAGAATGTCCCTTACATTGGTGATCAGTGGGAAGAATGTCCCTTACATTGGTGATCAGTGGGAAGAATGTCCCTTACATTGGTGATCAGTGAGAAGAATGTCCCTTACATTGGTGATCAGTGGGAAGAATGTCCCTTACATTGGTGATCAGTGAGAAGAATGTCCCTTACATTGGTGATCAGTGGGAAGAATGTCCCTTACATTGGTGATCAGTGAGAAGAATGTCCCTTACATTGGTGATCAGTGGGAAGAATGTCCCTTACATTGGTGATCAGTGAGAAGAATGTCCCTTACATTGGTGATCAGTGAGAAGAATGTTCCTTACATTGGTGATCAGTGGGAAGAATGTCCCTTACATTGGTGATCAGTGATAAGAATGTCCCTTACATTGGTGATCAGTGGGAAGAATGTTCCTTACATTGGTGATCAGTGAGAAGAATGTCCCTTACATTGGTGATCAGTGAGAAGAATGTCCCTTACATTGGTGATCAGTGGGAAGAATGTTCCTTACATTGGTGATCAGTGAGAAGAATGTCCCTTACATTGGTGATCAGTGAGAAGAATGTTCCTTACATTGGTGATCAGTGGGAAGAATGTCCCTTACATTGGTGATCAGTGAGAAGAATGTTCCTTACATTGGTGATCAGTGAGAAGAATGTCCCTTACATTGGTGATCAGTGAGAAGAATGTTCCTTACATTGGTGATCAGTGAGAAGAATGTTCCTTACATTGGTGATCAGTGGGAAGAATGTTCCTTACATTGGTGATCAGTGAGAAGAATGTTCCTTACATTGGTGATCAGTGGGAAGAATGTTCCTTACATTGGTGATCAGTGAGAAGAATGTTCCTTACATTGGTGATCAGTGAGAAGAATGTTCCTTACATTGGTGATCAGTGGGAAGAATGTTCCTTACATTGGTGATCAGTGGGAAGAATGTCCCTTACATTGGTGATCAGTGGGAAGAATGTTCCTTACATTGGTGATCAGTGGGAAGAATGTTCCTTACATTGGTGATCAGTGGGAAGAATGTCCCTTACATTGGTGATCAGTGGGAAGAATGTCCCTTACATTGGTGATCAGTGGGAAGAATGTTCCTTACATTGGCGATCAGTGGGAAGAATGTCCCTTACATTGGTGATCAGTGAGAAGAATGTCCCTTACATTGGTGATCAGTGAGAAGAATGTCCCTTACATTGGTGATCAGTGGGAAGAATGCTCCTTACATTGGTGATCAGTGAGAAGAATGCTCCTTACATTGGTGATCAGTGGGAAGAATGTTCCTTACATTGGTGATCAGTGAGAAGAATGCTCCTTACATTGGTGATCAGTGAGAAGAATGTTCCTTACATTGGTGATCAGTGGGAAGAATGTCCCTTACATTGGTGATCAGTGGGAAGAATGTTCCTTACATTGGTGATCAGTGGGAAGAATGTTCCTTACATTGGTGATCAGTGGGAAGAATGTCCCTTACATTGGTGATCAGTGGGAAGAATGTTCCTTACATTGGTGATCAGTGAGAAGAATGCTCCTTACATTGGTGATCAGTGGGAAGAATGTCCCTTACATTGGTGATCAGTGAGAAGAATGTTCCTTACATTGGTGATCAGTGAGAAGAATGTCCCTTACATTGGTGATCAGTGAGAAGAATGTTCCTTACATTGGTGATCAGTGGGAAGAATGTTCCTTACATTGGTGATCAGTGGGAAGAATGTCCCTTACATTGGTGATCAGTGAGAAGAATGTCCCTTACATTGGTGATCAGTGAGAAGAATGTCCCTTACATTAGTGGTCAGACACTAGGGATGGTTTGCATCCAGAACATGCGAACGGACAGAAAGTTTGCGCGAACATTTGAACACCGTTAAAGTCTATGGAACTCAAAAGTGAGAAATCAAAAGTGCGAATTGTAAAGGTTAATATGCAAGTTATTGCCATAAAAATAGGTAAATTCAGTAAGAGTTAGGCCGGCTTATCAGTAGATAAGCTGACCTAACTCAGAATCTAAGCCGACTTATGTTTAAGTGTATGCTTAAACAGAGATACGCTTAAACATATCTAAGATAGGACGGCTTGCGCCGTCCTATCTTAGGTTGCAATATTTCGAATGGCCGCTAGGTGGCGCTTCCATTGCGGTCGGCGTAGAATATGTAAATTAGTAGATACGCCCATTCACGAACGTTGTTTCTGTAAGCCATTATCAGGCCTAAAGTTATTCCATCTATTAGATGGAATAGCAATGTTAAAGTATGGCCGCCGTTCCCGCTTCGAGATTCGAAATGTTCACGTCGTTTGCGTAAGTCGTCCGCGAATAGCGATTTACGTCGTTTACGTCCACGTCAAAATCAATAGGCCCGTGCGGCGTACATAGCCGCAATGCACACTGGGAAATGTAGGCGCCCGGCGCATGCGCAGTGAAGAAAAATGTCAAAAACGTAAGGTCAAGCCTTATTAACATAAAACACGCCCCCTTACACACATTTTGAATTCGGCGCCCTTACGCCCGCCCGATTTAGGCTACGCCGCCGTAACATAGCAGGCAAGTACATTGTGAATCATGTACTTGCCTAGCTAACTTACGGCGGCGTAGCCTAAACACGCTAAGCTACGCCGCCGCAAGTTTAGGCCAATGTACGTGAATCTACCTAACAGTGTTTCAGAACCCGGGTCTTGCCCCAGGGGACATGTATCAATGCAAAAAAAGTTATAAAAAACTGAAGTTTTTTCGGGAGCAGTGATTTTAATGATGCTTAAAGTGAAAAAATAAAAGTGAAATATTCCTTTAAATATCGTACCTGGGGGGTGTCTATAGTATGCCTGTGAAGTGGCACATGTTTCCCGTGTTTAGAACTGTCCCTGCACAAAATTAAATTTCTACAGGAAAAAAGTAATTTAAGACTGCTTGCGACTTTAATGTAATGTCTGGTCCCTGCAATACAGATGAAAATTATTGAGAAAAACGGCATGGGTCCCCCCCCCCCCCCCCCATTACCAGCCCCTTTGGGTCTTGTATGGATATTAAGGGGAACCCAGCACCCAAATAAAAAAAAAGGAAAGGAGTGGGGCCCCCAGGCCCTATATACTCTGAACAGCATTATACAGGCGGTGCAAACAAGACAGGGGGCTGGATTCAGATACGACGGCGTATCTCTGAGTGCGGGCCGTCGTATCAATGCGCCTGATTCATAGAATCAGTTACGCATAGATTTCCCTAAGATCCGACAGGTGTAAGTGTCTTACACCGTCGTATCTTAGGCTGCATAATTACGCTGGCCGCTAGGTGGCGCTTCCGTATAGTTCCGTAAGGAATATGCTAATGAGGTATTTACGCCGATTCAGAAACGTACGTCCTGCCGGCGCATTTTTTTACGTTGTTTACGTTAGGCTTTTTTCGGCGTATAGTTACCCCTGCTATATGAGGCTTAGCTAATTTTAAGTATGGCCGTGGTTCCCGCTCCGAGTTTTGAAAATTTGACGTCGTTTGCGTAAGTCGTTCGCGAATAGGGCTGGACGTAATTTACGCTCACGTCGAATCCAATACGTCCTTGCGGCGTACTTTGGCACAATGCACACTGGGATATTTTACGGACGGCGCATGCGCCGTTCAAAAAAAAAAGTCAAAGACGCGGGGTCAAGTGAAATTTAAATAAAACACGCCCCCAACATCCTCATTTGAATTAAGCGGGCTTACGCCGCAACACATACGTTACGCCGCCGTAACTAAGGGCGCAAGTTCATTCTGCATACGGAACTTGCGCCCAAAGTTACGGTGGCGTAACGTATCTGATATACGTTTCGCCAGAAGAAAGATAGAGCATTCTATCTGAATCCAGCCCAGGGACTGTAAGTTTGTAAGAATCTGTTTGTAATTGTGAACTGGTACTTCTTTAAAGTGTAGCTCCAGCCATAAAATCTATTTTTAAGCTTTTCGGAAAACATAGAGAAGGGTTATCACCCCATGTAACATTTGTTTTGCTGTCTGTGTGCATCTGTTGAGAAGATTGCAATTCACTTTCTGTCCCAATCACAAATGATTTTTGAAAATGTGGGGGTTTTAGGATACAGTGTGTGTGTATTCGCGCCGAAGGGCCCATAATTTTCGATCTTCATCAAACGATCGAACAGCCGATGTTTGAGTCGAACAGATAGCCCATCCCTACAGACAGCTAAAAATAATGGGCTAGATTCAGATAGCCCTGCGTAAAGTTGTGCGGGCGTAACGTATCTCCCATACGTTACGTCGCCGTAAATTAGGGCGCAAGTTCCGTATTCAGAAAGAACTTGAGCCCTAATTTACGGCGGCGTAAGGTATGTGCTTCGGCGTAAGCCCGCCTAATTCAAATGTGGATGATGTGGGAGTGTTTTATTTAAATTTAATGTGACCCCCACGTATTTGACGTTTTTTACGTACGGCGCATGCGCCGTTCGTAAATGAATCCCGGTGCGCATGCTCGAAATTCCGCCGCAAATCGTCAATGCTTTAGACGTGAATGTAACTTACGTACAGCCCTATTCGCGAACGACTTACGCAAACGACGTAAAAATTTCAAAATTCGACGCGGGAACGACGTCCATACTTAACATTGCGTACGCCTCATAGACCCAGGAGCAACCTTACGCCGGAAAAAGCCTAACGTAAACAACGTAAAAAAAATGCGCCGGGCGTACGTAGGTTTGTGAATCGGCGTATCTACCTAATTAGCATATTTCTCGCGTAAATCGACGGAGGCGCCACCTAGCGGCCAGCGTAAAATTACAACTAAGATACGACGACGTAAGAGACTTATGCCGGTCGGATCTTAGTCAAATCTATGCATAACTGATTCTAAGAATCAGGAGCATAGATACGACGCCGCAACTCAGAGATACGACGGCGTATCTGGAGATACGCTGTCGTATCTCGTACCTGAATCTAGCCCAATATTGGTGTAATGCCACAGAATCTGCCATGTTACGTTGGCACCCCATTTGGTGGTGCCTTCAAGTAGCCACATGTTGAGGAACCCCCAGTAACCCCTTGAGGTTCCACAGAACTCTGGCTGACATTGGCTGCCTTAACCGGTTCCCGACCGGCTCCTGTAGATTTACGTTGGCAGAATGGCACGACTGGGCAAAGTGACGTGCATTTATGCGTCACTTTAAAAATTCCCGCCATGCGGGTGTGCGCACCTGCCGCGAACACTGTGACCGTGCCCGCGGGACCAGCGGACTCAATGTCCGCCGGCGTCCCGCGATCAGAGCTGCAGAACGGGGAGAGGCTAGTGTAGACATGCATCTCCCCTGACACTGTCACTGATCGTCTGTTCCCTGTGATCGAGAACAGCGATCAGTCACGTGTCGCATGTAGCCATGCCCCCTAACAGTAAGAACCACTCCCTAGGGCACACTTAACCCCTTCAGCGCCACCTAGTGGTTAACCCCTTCCCTGCCAGTGTCATTTTCACAGTAATCAGTGCATTTTTATAGCACTGACCGCTGTATAAATGACAATGGTCCCAAAATGGTGTCAAAAGTGTCCGATGTGTCCGCCATAATGTCGCAGTCACGATAAAAAAAGAAAATCGCTGATCGTCGCGATTACTAGTAAAAAAAAAATATTAATGAAAATGCCATATGTAGACGCTGTGGCCCGGATTCAGATACAATAGTGTATCTCTCGGCGGGCGTAACGTATCTCAGATACGTTACGCCGCCGTAAATTAGTTACGGCGGCGTAACGTATGTGGTCCGGCATAAGCCCGCCTAATTCAAATGTGGATGATGTGGGCGTGTTTTATTTAAATTAATTGTGACCCCACGTGTGAAGGATATGTCAGTGTAAATCTCCCTGCTTGGTTAAATTGTGGGTTAGAGGTAAAATGGATTCATGTGTTACAAGCTATTGACATGTTAATGACCCGTCTGCAGCTAGCTCCTTATTTCAAAGGGATGTTAAACCTGTTTACTGTGATTAGAGGTGACTCATGTTATGTATTCTGATTGCTTCATTATGCGGTGCCAGGCTGCCCAGCTAATGTGTACACCTTGTAATTAACTTCCCTGATGTCATTATTTAAAGAAAATGTGTCTCAGGTCGTCTCTGAATTGTCTGGCTATATTCTGTATGAGAAACTCCAGAGTGGGTGAAAAGGGGGTGGAGCTCCCATTGTTCCTTGATTAAGGATTTAGCTTGTAAAACTGTATTTATAACCAGCAGCAAGCTGCCAATAAATCAGTCTTGGTTCCAGCATTCAGTCTTGAGGATGATTCAGTCGTGTGGATGATCCTGTGATGTTCTTGTATGGAGAGGAGGGAATGTTTGACGGGGATATCATACCGATACCGTCACAATTGGTTGGCAGCAGCGGGATCTTCCCTTCTACTCTCCCTTACACCAGGACTCCAAGCAGACACTGGGAACAGTGAATGGAAGGCTGCTACACCCTGCTTAAAAGAACTACTGGAAGTTCGTGGAAGGATTGCTAGCAACAAAACCAAGCGGGTCATCATAGCAGAATTAATGGAGCTAGACCAGGAGGACAGGATTGCAGCAACGCCAGCAGTACAAGAGATGGAGACACCAGTGATTCAGGAGGAGTCACCAACCAACAAGCTAATGAGAGAGAAGCTAGCGTGGTTCGGCCCGAACCCAACGCCGGATGTGGTGCTGAAAGTGATGGACCTGTTAGCGAAGGAGGATAAACAAATAAGAGACGAAGAGCTACAGTTAAAACTGGCAGCAGTCCAACAAGCAGCCGCACATTCTCCAAACAGTGAGTACAGCACAGCAGACACAAGGAAGATTCCGTTTAGCGCTTTTAAAGCTTTTGATGAAAAGGACTGTGAAATTGATATCTACCTGGCAGATTTTGAGCGACAATGTAACCTGCACCGAATAGCTAGAAGAGAGTGGGTTGCAATATTGTCAGGCAAACTGTCAGGCAAAGCTTCTGATGCTTTCCGGACCGTGCCAGATCAGGATATCCATAGCTACGCCCGGGTTAAAGAAGTGCTCCTGGCTCGTTATGCAGTAACCCCAGAGTCCCACCGACAGAAGTTCAGGGACTCACGCAAAACCACGGAAGACTCTTACGCGGAATGGGCATGCCAGTTGTCCCTGTCGGCCTCTAACTGGGCTAACAGCAGCCAGGCCACCACCGCAGAGGACATTTTGCAACTAATGCTCCTGGAGCAATTTTACAATCACATCCAGACGGACGTCAAAGATTGGGTGAGAGATCGCAGGCCCATGACTCTACCAGAGGCCGCGAAGTTGGCGGATGAATATGCGGATACTCGCAAGACAAACCAGGTCACACCACGGGTACAACCTCCACCACAAACGGCGCCCTCACACCCACCAGCCGCTAGATACCAACCGCCTAACAGACCGAGTCGTGTGGATGATCCTGTGATGTTCTTGTATGGAGAGGAGGGAATGTTTGACGGGGATATCATACCGATACCGTCACACCACGTATTTGACGTTTTTTACGAACGGCGTGAACGTGAACGTAACTTACGTACAGCCCTATTCGCGAACAACTTACGCAAACGACGTAAAATTTTCAAAATTCAACGCGGGAACAACGTCCATAACGTCCAACGTCCATAACATAGGATACGCCTCATATAGCAGGGGCAACTTTATGCCGGAAAAAGCGTAACGTAAACAACGTAAAAAAATGAATCCGGGCCTATAACTTTTGCGTAAACCAATCAATAAACGCTTATTGTCATTTTTTTTACCAAAAATATGTAGAAGAAGAATACGTATCGGTCTAAACTGAGGGGGAAAAAACATTTTTTTTATATATATATGTTTTTGGGGGATATTTATTATAGCAAAAAGTAAAAAATATTGAATTTTGTTTTCAAAATTGTCGCTCTATTTTTGTTTATAGCGCAAAAAAAAAGAAAAACCGCAGAGGTGATCAAATACCACCAAAGGAAAGCTTTATTTGTGGGGAAAAAAAGACGGCAATTTTGTTTGGGAGCCACGTCGGGCGACCGCGCAATTGTCAGTTAAAGGAACGCAGTGCCGATTCGCAAAAAAATTGCTCTGGTCTTTGGCCAGCGAAATGGTCCGGGGGCTAAAGCGGGTTAATAGGGACCCCAAAAGTGTAACTTGGCTTCATCTCGCTGATTTCCGCCACCAGAGGGTGCTGTGGGACCTCCATTGTCTTTCCCCAGCACCGACGAGCGCGGCGGTCAGAAGATGGCGTCATGTACTGCTGAAGATTCATCAGAACATCGGACTCCCTCCACTCCCGTCATTAGAAGACTTCAAACCTTTCATTGATTGGCGTTTCCCGGGGAGGGTAATGAGCTGTGAGATGCGGGGCGATGCAGAGCGGCGGTTTGATCTCTCCGCCGTTCTGCGTCATCACGCGATCGTCTTTCATTGCGGAATATCTGGTAATGGATCTGAAATGGGATTTATGAAGCTGAAAAGAGAACGAGGAGGTCATGGCGGAGCACTGACTGTATTTATAGAAACTGGAAGCACTTAAAGCATCACTCCACCCAAAACTGATTCTTCCGGGGGAGTTAAAAGGCTTAGCCCCCCCCCGCCCTTATGGGTAAATGTGACCCCATGGAGCTGCCCCTTTATGCTGCGCTGGGAGCGTGCTCCATCATGAGCCCTCCCTCGGCACTGTGACTGCGCTGTCGCCAACAGCTTCCTGTCACGTGGTGGTGATTGGGAGTCAATAGGATAGGCTCCTGATCATGTGATCATTGCGACGCCCAATATCGGTGATCACATGACTGAGAAGCCTTACAAACTCTTGAAGGGCCAGCAGGAGCCGAGGGTTAAAAGGGTTGGCTATCAGCTAAGCCAGGGGTCTGGCCTTCAGACTTCAGGGTGGCCGAGCGGTGGCCATTGGGAGTAAACCCCCCCCCCCATCATTGGTGTCATTGGGAGGAATTGTGCCCCATCATTGGTGTCAGTAGGAGTAATAGTACGCCATTGTTGGTGTCAGTGGGAGGAATAGTTCCCCATTGTTGGCTTTAGTGGAAGTTATAGTGCCCCATCATTAGTGTCAGTAGGAGGAATAGTACCATATTGTTGGTGTCAGTGGGAGGAAAAGTGCTTCATCATTGGTGTCAATGGTAAGAATAGTGCCCCACCAATGGTGTCGTTGGGAGGAATTGTGCCCTATTGTGGGTGTCAGTAGGTGGTATAGTGCCCCATTATGGGTGTCAGTGGGAGAAATAGTGCCCCATGTTTGGTGTTAGTGGAAGGTATAGTACCCCGTCATTGGTGTCAGTAGGAGGAATAGTACCCCATTGTTGGTGTCAGTGGAAGAAAAAGTGTCCCCATCACTGGTGCCATTGGGAGGAATTGTGCCCCATTGTGGGTGTCAGTAGGAGGTATAGTGCCCCATTGTTGGCTTTAGTGGAAGGAATAGTGCCCCATCATTGGTGTTAGTAGGATGAATAGTACCCCATTGTTAGTGTCAGTGTCAGTGTCAGTGTTAGTGTCAGTGGGAGGAGTGGTGCCCCATCATTGGTGTCATTGTTGGTGTCAGTGGGAGGAATAGTGCCCCATTGTTGATTTCAGTGGAAGGAATAGTGCCCCATTGTTGGTGTCGGTGGGAGGAATAGTGCCCCATTGTTGGTGTCAGTGGGAGGAGTGGTGCCCCATCACTGGTGTCATTTGGAGAAACTGTACCCCATCATTGGAGTCTTTGGGCACCATTGTTGGTGTCATTGGTAGGAACTGTGCCCCATTTTTGGTGTCATTAGGAGGAACTGTGCCCTTCATTGGTGCCAGTGAATGAAATTGTGCCCCAAGGGCCAGAGAAAAGCAAGCAAAGGGCCACCCCGGCCCCCGGGCCACAGTTTAGAGACCACTGAGCTAAGCAGTCAGATGGAATACACGTACCGGAGTTTTCTCTGTCACAGGATTTATTTTTCTGTCCATCCAGTTCTGAGATTTGCACCGCCAGCCTGGTGACCTGATTTTATGCACTGCAGTTATAGGCAACACGGCCGGTCACCTACCCACCCCCTAGCCTGTGATTGGACTGTGAAGGAGCAGCAGCAGACTAATACGATCTTCCCTCTGCTCTCCTCCTGTGAGCATGAAGAGAGATGTGATATCAGCAAGTCTCATCTTACCTTTGTGGTGTCCGGGTACAGAACCCGGGCCAGAGCCTCGCACAGGACCTCCGTGTTCCTCCTGAGCCTCCTCATGTCCACCCGAGGCCTACCACACACCAGGAGAGAAGAAAGATCCACATCACATAGCCAGACAGTGGTAGACACCTGACCATCACACCTACCTAATATGTCCAAAAGCCACCAACATACAGGATCTCACAAAAGTAAGTACACCCCTCACATTTTTGTAACTATTTTCTTCTATCTTTTTATGTGACAACACTGAGGAAATTACACTTTGTTACAATGTAAAGTAGTGAGTGGCGGAATTATAGGGGTAGCTGAGGTCGCCATGGTGATCGGGCCCCTTGATGTAGGGACCCCCTGTACTCTTCGATGGGAGGAGCAGCAAGGGCAGCTGAGACAAGCCCCCCAGATCTTCAGCCGAACTGTAATCGGCACTGTGCAGGGAGCTCGTCACAATAACCTAAAGTGAAAGCACAGTGTGTGCTCTTTGTCTCCCCCTACAGTGCAGTACCCGACATGAAGAGCTAAGGTAAAGGTCTGCCTTTTTTTTATAAGACTATCTATCTACTGTATGTGTGTTTTTGATCTGTTTGTGTGTGTGTATGTATGCGTGTTTGTGTGTGTGTGTGTGTGTATGTATGCATGCATGTGTGTGTGTATGTATGCATGTGTGTGGGTGTGTATGTATGTATGTATGCATGTGGGTGTGTATGTATGTATGTATGTGTGTGTGTATATGTATGCATGCATATGTGTGTGTGTGTGTATGTATGTATGCGTGTGTGTGTGTGTGTATGCATGCATGGGTGTGGGTGTGTATGTATGCGTGTGTGTGTGTATGCATGCATGTGTGTATGTATGCATGCATGTGTATGTATGCATGCATGTGTGTGGGTGTGTATGTATGCATGTGTGTGTGTATGTATGCGTGTGTGTGTGTGTGTGTGTGTGTGTGTATGCGTGTGTGTGTGTGTGTGTGTGTATGCATGTGTGTGTATGCATGTGTGTGTGTGTGTGTATGTATGCGTGTGTGTGTGTATGTATGCATGTGTGTATGCATGCATGTGTGTATGTATGCATGCATGTGTGTGGGTGTGTATGTATGCATGTGTGTGTATGTATGCGCGTGTGTGTGTGTGTGTATGTATGCATGTGTGTATGTATGCATGCATGTGTATGTATGCATGCATGTGTGTGGGTGTGTATGTATGCATGTGTGTGTATGTATGCATGTGTGTGTATGTATGCATGTGTGTGTGTGTGTATGTATGCATGTGTGTGTGTGTATGCATGCATGTGTGTGTATGCATGCATGTGTGTGTATGTATGCATGTGTGTGTGTGTATGCATGCATGTGTGTGGGTGGGTGTGTATGTATGCATGCATGTATGTGTGTATGTATGTATGTATGTATGTATGTATGTGTGTGTGTGTGTATGTATGTGTGTATATGTGCATAAGGCCGTACAGGCACCGCCCCCTCTCTCCAGCCACCCCCTCTATGACCAATAAATAGATTCATTCATTGCATGAATCTATCCATGGCCACCGCTGCCACCCTCTATTCAGGTGTCCGGCCCCTTTTCAGGCGCCTGAATTACAATGGCAGGGGTGTTTTTTGAAGCACCTGATTAGAGCCGTAGGCTTCAATAGGCTTCAAAATAGGTCAACTCCCAGCGCCATGCTTGGCACTCACAGTCCACCCAGGTGTGTTAGGAAAGTGAATATTAATTTGCTTTTCTAACACTGAACCGCCTCTCCACCAATCAGGTGCGCGGGTCTGTTACCCTGATTGGCTGAAACGAAAGGCGCGGCTATTTTGGCCCCAGTCAATTTCTATTTAATAAAGTGTCTAAATGCTGTAACAACCTAACAAAACGGACCTTAGTTTACAGACTAACTTTACTAGAATACATTAAGCTTGTGTATTACAGGGGTATTTATATTTAAAAAGTGAAATTGTGGCCGGAACTCCGCTTTAATGAAAAGAACCTCTGTCCAACTGTGAAGCATGGGGGTGGATCAATCATGCTTTGGGGTTGTATTGCAGCCAGTGGCACAGGGAACATTTCACGAGTAGAAGGAAAAATGGATTCAATAAAATTTCAGCAAATTTTGGATGGTAACTTGATGCCATCTGTAAAAAAGCTGAAGTTAAAGAGAGGATGGCTTCTACAAATGGATAATGATCCTAAACACACCTCAAAATCCACGGGGGATTACATCAAGAGGCGTAAACTGAAGGTTTTGCCATGGCCTTCACAATCTCCTGACCTCAACATCATTGAAAATCTATGGAGAGACCTTAAAAGAGCAGTGCGTGAGAGACAGCCCAGAAATCTCAAAGAACTGGAAGCCTTGTGTAGGGAAGAATGGGCAAAGATCCCTCAAACAAGAATTGAAAGACTCTTGGCTGGCTACAAAAAGCGTTTACAAGCTGTGATACTTGCCAAAGGGGGCAGTACAAGATATTAACTCTGCAGGGTGCTTAAACTTTTGCAGACGCCATTTTTATTTGTTTCTGTAATTTTGAAAGTGTAAATGATGGAAATAAAATCTAACTTTTTTTGACATATTATAAGAATGTGTAATCTGTAATTTGATGCCTTTTGGAGATTTTTCCATCTTTCCTCGGCTTCGTTATGCACATTATTACAAATTTTTACCTGGGGTGCCCAAACTTTCGATCCCCACTGTATCTATCTATCTGTCCTATCTATATCTCTCTCTATCTATCTATCTCTGTCTCTGCTGGTATCATACTAGATGTTTCCCTGTAGAGACTGGCCCAGATTCAAGAAGCACTTGCGCCCGCGCAACCATAAGTTACACGGCGCAATTGCTTACTTGCTCTGGTGTAACGAGTGCTCCCGATTCAGGAACCTCGTTACACCGACTGCAGGCTAAAATCTGCGCGGCATAAGGCTCTTATGCCTCGCAGATTTTAGGCTGCATTCTTGCGGGGGCCGCTAGGGGGCGCTCCCATTGTGTATCAGCGTGTAGTATGCAAATTGCATACTACCACTGATTCACAAGCTTGCGCGGGCCCCGTGCAAGCCAGGTACGGAGTTTCCGTACGGCTACTTTTAGCGCAAGGCTGCCCCTTCTAATAGCAGGGGCAGCCAATGCTAAAGTATAGCCGGCCTTCCCGCGCCGTGAAATTTGAATTTCACGGCGTTTGCGTAAGTGAAACGTGAATGGCGCTGGACGCCATTCACGTTCACTTAGAAGCAAATGACGTCCTTGCGACGTCATTTGCCGCAATGCACGTCGGGAAAGTTTCCCGACGGAGCATGCGCTGTACGCTCGGCGCGGGAGCGCGCCTAATTTAAATGATTCCCGCCCCCGGCGGGATCATTTAACTTGCGCGCGCTTACGCCGGGCAAATTTGCCGGCGCGCCCTCGCAATTCACGGAGCTACTGCTCCGTGAATCGAGGGCAGCGCAAAATATTTGCGGGGGCGCAGGGCGAAATCGTTGCTCCCCCGCAAATATCGCGCAATTCTACTTGAATCTGGGCCAGTCTCTCTATCAGTATACAATGTTTACCTATACGCCGGCCCTTGGCTACAACGCTTCCAATAAATATCTCCTGATCTCATTGGTTGGCACGTATCGTATAAACACGTTTCTTTTATTAGCGCTCCGAGTGTCTCTTCTACATCCCGTGTGTGATTTGTGGCCGCCATTCTCCGTATATCACATGGGGTTATCTTATCGGTGTATGTTCCCGGAGACTCCCGGCCGGGGGGGATTCGTCATTACACGGTGACGGCCCGTCTTCCCGGAATTTCCAGAGCTGGGAGGAAATGAAATAATATCTCATGGCACCAATGTGAATTCATTTATAAACCAGCCGGGTGCCATGGCAGACAGTTTTAACTCCTTCTATACCAGAGCTGCTTTCTCATTTTTGCACATGTGTTAGAAAAAAAAAAATTCGGCTTGAAGACTAAAACCCCCAAAACTTTATAGATGTTCTGAAAGCAGAGACCCGGGAGAATAAAATGATTGTAGTTGCATTTTTATTAAACCCATGTGCAGTGATACCGAATATGTGTGACCCAATAGTCATTTCCATACCTAGGCTCGCTTGTACCTTCATAGGAGCGTGCATGTGGGAGCAGAGGGTGTTAAAAAATGTAGTAAAATTAAATAAATAAAAATCATTAAAAATAAAAATAAAATATAATTTTTTTTTTTTCGTTTTTTTTTTCCCCACTACAAGAGGGCTAACAAGTCATCACTGTGATAAAACAATGAAAGTAATAGGTTTTCTTTAACCAGGCACCTACGCACCTTCCTGCCCAAGCCAATTTTCAGCTTTCAGCGCTGTCGCAATTTGAGTGACAATTGCTCGGTCATGCTACACTGTACCCAAACAATTTTTATCATTTTTTCCCCACAAATAGAGCTTTCTTTTGGTGGTATTTGATCACCTCTGGGGTTGTTTTTTTTTTGCGCAAAAAATAAAAAATTACAAAAAATTTGGAAAAAAAAAAGGTTTTCTTTGTTTCTGTTATTTTTTTTTGTAAATAAGTAGATTTTCTACTTCGATCACGGGCATTGATAAGGCGGCACCAATGAGGTGGCACTGATGAGGTGGCACCAATGAGGTGGCACTGATGAGGTGGCACTGACGGACACTGATAGGCGGCATTAATGGGCACTGAAAGGCGGCACTGATAGGTGGCACTGGTATGTGGCACTGATGGGCACCAATAGGCGGCACTGATGGGCACCAATAGGCAGCACTGATGGGTACTTATGGTGCCACTGATTGGTACTTATGGGCACTGATGGACACTGGATGGCACTTATGGGTGGCATTGCTGGGCATCATTGATTTGCGGTCTTTCATAATGGTGCCAATCAGTGCCCATTTGTGGGCACTGATTGGCACATATTTGGCATCAATTTGCATATGTAGATGGCCATGTGGGATGTACCTGGCCATCCACATGCTTGGGACTTCCCTGGTGGTCCTGGCGGCTTCCCTGGTCAGGGCCGCTGATAGAAATCACGGGGCCACGTACAGCCTACCTGACAGAGCCCCCTTCAGCTCCACCCCTGGTCCCTCCTTCAGCTCCACCCCTGGCCCCTCCCCAGATGCCATATTGTGCTTCAGACAGTGCCACCCATGCCATGCCGCCCGCCAATGCCATATTGTGCTGCAGACAGTGCCACCCATGCCATTAATGGCATAATGCCATTGGCAGCATGGGTAGCACTGTCTGCAGCACATTATGGCATGGGTGGCACTGTCTGCAGCACATTATTGAAATTGGCGGCATGGGTGGCACTGTCTCTGCAGGCAGCACATGTGTTATAGGCCATAACGCATGTGCTACCTGCAGACAGTGCCACCCATGCCGCTAATGCCATATTGCAGCAGATCGACGTTTTAGGGACATGGTTGGAGGATTTTTTTTTGCATTAACTTACTTTTCTGATCAGGTTGCCGGGCCCGGTACAACAGGGCCAGTTGTACTGGCCTCTCAGCGGCCCTGTCCCTGGTGGTCCAGTCTGGGCTTCCGTGGGGGGGGCTGCGCTGATAAACAATCAGCGCAAACCCCCCCTGTCAGGAGAGCTGCCGATCGGCTCTCCTCGCGTCTGTCAGACGCGAGTGAGGCGCACGCCGGCATGTTATCCTGCTGGATGTCAATAGACGTCCAGTCAGGATAACAGAACCACTTCCCGGACGTCAATTTACTATTGACCGGGCGGAAAGTGGTTAAGAAAAGATTAACTGGTACCCTCCCGGCCTATTGGTGGATGATGCCGGGGTAGGCCTCTTGTCGATCTGAGTGGACATCATATGACGTCCTTCCTGATCGCAGGGTCACACTGCAGGCAATCTGTCACTGGCTGCATCCACCAGACACAGCCAGAGACTGATCACTGTAACGGCCCCCGCTGCCGGTACCATGTGACCGCTGTAACCAATCACAGCAGGTCATATGACACTTGTAAACAATGGATGGTTTCCTTTCAAGTCATCAATTGTATGCAATTGTGTTGCTAGCTGTGATTGGTCACAGTGATAACATGGTACAGACTGGGCCAATCATGGCCCATCTGTGCCATGTGATCATCTGTGGCCAATCACAGCTAATCACATCAAAACAAACTGAATGAATTGATTTAATTTCGTAAATGCTTGCATATAGCAATGATATATACACATTTTTTTTTGTTTTTTCAACCACACTTTGGCCAGAGCAATATAACCATGATCATTGCCACAACTGTTATATGATGACACTGTACTGCTCTGGTGACAGTATGTTAAAAAAAAAAATCTTCATTTACCAAAACATTATGACAAAAAATGACAACTTCAAAAAAACTGCCATGCCACCTCTTACTAATGACCTTGGACTGTCTACCTTCCAAAAAGGGGTCATTTGGGGGATATTTTTGGGCCTCAAGAAATGAGATCGGCAGTCAGTACATCAGGACTGGTCAATTTTCAGATATATATCCCATAGATTGTGGACTCTATGGGCCAGATTCAGGTAGAATTTACGTCGGCGTATCTATTGATACGCCGCATAAGTTCGAGGAAGCGCCGGCGTATCTTCTTTCTGTATTCAGAAAGCAAGATACGCCCGAATTTTAGTAAGATACGGCCGGCGTAAGTCTCTTACACCGTCGTATCTTAATTGCATATTTACGCTGGCCGCTAGGTGGCGCTTCCGGAGATTTACGCGTTGAATATGCAAATGAGCTAGATACGCCGATTCAGAAACGTACGTGCGCCCGGCGCATTTTTTTACGTCGTTTGCGTAAGGCTTTTTCCGGCGTATAGTTACCCCTGCTCTATGAGGCGTACGCAATGTTAAGTATGGACGTCGGGCCAGCGTCAATTTTTTTACGTCGTTTGCGTAAGTCGTTCGCGAATAGGGTTTTGCGTAAGTTATGTTCACGTCGAAAGCATTGACTATTTGCGGCGTAATTTGGAGCATGCGCACTGGGATACTTTCACGGACGGCGCATGCGTCGTTCCAGCCAGTTTTGAATAAGGCGGGCTTACGCCGGCCCGTATACGCTACGCCGCCGTAACTTCTGGCGTAAATTGTTTCTGAATACGGGACTTGCCTGTCAAAGTTACGGCGGCATAGCGTATAGGAGATACGCTACGCCCGCCTAAAGGTATCTGAATCTGGCCCTATAACTTTCCTACAAACTAAATAATATACACTGATTTGGGTTATTTTCACAAAAGAAATATAACAGAATACATCTTGGCCTAAATGTATGAAGAAAGATTATTTACCGGTATTTGCAAAATTTTATAACTGAAAATTTTGAAAAAAAAAAAAAATTATTTTCTTTCTGTCCTTTTTTTGTTTATTTAGCAAAAAAATATAAAAGCCAATGGTGATTAAAGTGGTTGTAAACCCACTTTTTTCACTTTTGCCTACAGGTAAGCCTATAATAAGGCTTACCTGTAGGTATAAAGAATATCTCCTAAACCTGTACGGTTTAGGAGATATTCCCCTCGCAATGCGCCGCTGATTGCAGCGGCGCATGCGCAGGGGGAATCCTCGGATGAAGGGCCGGTCCCGCCGACCCATGCCGGAAAGGAAATCTCCCGCACGTCATCTCACAGCGCTGGAGCGGCAATACCCGGAAGACACGCTCGGCTCGGCGTGGACCAGGTAAGTTCCCTACCTCGTTCCGAGGTAAGTATTTCCATAATGAGCTAATATGCGGTGCATACTAGCTCATTATGGCTTTTTCCGTGCAGGTGTAAAAAATAAAATAAAAATTTATGCGGGTTTACAACCGCTTTAAATACCACCAAAAGAAAGCTTTATTTGTGTGAACAAAATAATAAAAATTTTGTTTGGGTACAGTGTTGCATAACTGCGCAATTGCAATTCAAAATGCGACAGCGCTGAAGTGGTTAAAAACATTTACATACATACAACCCTCCACCAAAAAAAAACATTATTTGCCCAACACCACTAACCACCCAATAGACCAAAGAGCACCACCACATCCAATTGACTAATCAACATGACCTTACCCAACAGACTAACCAACACCATCCCACCCAACAGACTAACCAACACCATCCCACCCAACAGACTAACCAACACCACCCCACCCAACAGACTAACCAAAACCATCCCACCCAACAGACTAACCAAAACCATCCCACCCAACAGACTAACCAACACCATCCCACCCAACAGACTAACCAACACCATCCCACCCAACAGACTAACCAAAACCATCCCACCCAACAGACTAACCAAAACCATCCCACCCAACAGACTAACCAACACCATCCCACCCAACAGACTAACCAACACCATCCCACCCAACAGACTAACCAAAACCATCCCACCCAACAGACTAACCAAAACCACCCCACCCAATAAACGAATCAACACCACCTTACCCAACAGACTAACCAACACCATCCCACCCAACAGACTAACCAACACCATCCCACCCAACAGACTAACCAACACCATCCCACCCAACAGACTAACCAAAACCACCCCACCCAATAAACGAATCAACACCACCTTACCCAACAGACTAGCCAACACCACCCCACCCAACAGACTAACCAAAACCACCCCACCCAATAAACAAATCAACACCACCTTACCCAATAGACTAACCAACATCACCCCACCCAACAGACTAGCCAACACCACCCCACCCAACAGACTAACCAACACCATCCCACCCAATAGACTAACCAAAACCACCCCACCCAATAAACGAATTAACACCACCTTACCCAATAGACTAACCAACACCACCCCACCCAACAGACTAGCCAACACCACCCCACCCAACAGACTAATCAACAACACCCCACCCAAAGACAAACAAACACTACCCCATCCAATAGACCAACCAACACCATCCCACCCAATAGGCTAACCAACATCACCCTGCTCAATAAACTAACCAACACCACCCTGCCCAATAGACTAACAACACCCCACCCAATATACTAACCAGCACCACACCACCCCATAGACCAGTGGTTCTCAACTCCTGACCTCAGGACACACTAACAGGCCAGGTTTGCAAGATAACTGAAATACATTACAGGTGATTGCATTAATCTAGTCTGCATCTCCCCAAGGTAATACTTAAAATCTGGCCTGTTAAGTGGGTCCTGGGGACAGGTGTTGAGAACCACTGCCATAGACTAACCAACAGCACCCCACCAAATAGACCAACCAACACCACCCCATCCAATATACTAGTCAACACCTCCCCCTGCCCTGTTAAACCGCTTTATGGTCTTGGCCACCGTGCTGAAGCTCAGTTTCAGGGTCTTGGCAATTTTCTTCTAGCCTAGGCCGTCTTTATGTACAGCAACAATTCTTTTTTTCAGATCCTCAGAGAGTTATAGGCATGAGGTGCCATGTTGTACTTCCAGTGACCAGTATGAGAGAGTGAGAGCGATAACACCAAATTTAACACACCTGCTCCCCATTCACACCTGAGACCTTGTAACACTAATAAGTCAAATGACACCGGGGAGGGAAAATGGCTAATTGGGCCCAATTTGGACATTTTCACTTAGGGGTGTACTCACTTTTGTTGGCAGCGGTTTAGACATTAATGGCTGTGTGTTGAGTTATTTTGAGGGGACAGCAAATTTACACCGTTATACAATCTGTACACTCACTACACAACATTGTAGATACAAAGTGTCATTTCTCCAGTGTTGTCACATGAAAAGATAGGAGAAAACATGTACAAAAATGAGAGGGGTGTACTCACTTATGTAAGATACTGTGTGTGTGTCTGTGTGTGTATATATATATATATATATATATATATATATATATAGGGCCGGATTCACGTAACACGCCGACGTATCTCGAGATACGCAGCGTAAGTGTAAATGTGCGCCGTCGTATCTCTGCGCCGTGCCCATAGAACTAGATACGCCTGAAAATAGGCTTCCTCCGACCGACGTAACTTTCCTACGCCGGCGTATCTTGGGTGCATATTTACGCTGGCCGCAAGGGGCGCTTCCATTGATTTACGCGTCGAATATGCAAATGACTGAGATACGCCGATTCACGAACGTACTTGCGCCTGTCGCAGTAGTATACGCGTTTACGTAAGGCGAACGTCCGGCGTAAAGTTATTCCACATATAGGAGGCGCATCCCATGCAAAGGTATGGACCACGGAACAGCCGTCGTATTTTACGTTGTTTACGTAGTACTACGTGAATAGAGCTGGGCGTAGGTTACGTTCAGTGATTCGACGTATCTTAGGCGTTCGTTCCGACGTGATTCTGGGCATGCGCACTGGGAAGCGTCCACGGGACGGTGCATGCGCCATTCGTTCAGGCCATCATTTGCATGGGGTCACCGTTCATTTAAATGTATCACGCCCACTTCCACCTACTTTGAATTAGGCCGACTTACGCCTAGGAATTTACGCTACGCCGGCGCAACGTTGGGAGCAAGTGCTTTGTGAATACTGTGCTTGCCTCTCTGTGTTACGTCGGCGTAGTGCACATGAGATGCGCTACCCCGGCATAAAAATGCGCTCAGCTATGTGAATCCCGGCCATATTGTTTTCTGGCTTCTTGCTGTGGTATCCATAACCATTACCCTGGATTACCTGGTGTCCAGTATAGACTTCCTCATCCCGCTCTTGTGGTTGCGCAGATGAGACACCGTAAAAGCTGGGAGACGGCGCAAGCTGAACTGCTCGTGTTCCCATGCCAGGAAATTCTCCCCTAAATTTATCTTCTTGTGGATGAGTGAAAAATTCAGACCCCGAGATGGGGGAGACTGTGTGGCCTGGAGAATGGCAAAGGGGACCAGTCAGTATGAGAATAAGAGCTTCAAGAAAAGACAACCAGTGAAAGACAAAACTGCAGCTACGTTAAAGTCTGGAAGTTTTACACAGTTTGCTCTTAAAGCTTAGCTCTTGTCAAAAAGTAAATAAAAAATAAACTTTCTATGGCTTCTAATGGTTGAGTGTAGATATTAAAATGTAACCTATGAACAGGTTTGTTTCCATTACTAAAGCTGGGGTCGTTGTAAAGAGAACCAGAGTAAATTCTTGTCAGTGCTCGGCCCATAAGAACCATTGAGAGGAGAGTTTTTTCACTGCCTGCCCCCATAAAAGTCATTGAGAGACATGCTTTATCAGTGCCCGCCCCCATGGGAATAAATTAGAGGTGTGCTTCATCTGAGCATGCCCCCTGAGAGTCATTTAAAAGTGGGCTTTGTCTCTGCCAACTACCTGAAAGCCATCAAGAAATGTGCTTTGGCTGTACCCGTCCCCTGAGAGTCATTGGGCGGCATGCTATTTGCTGTGCTCACCCCCTGAGAGTAATTGAGAGGTGTGCTTTGTCTGAGCCCACCCCCCATGAGAGTTATTGAGGGATGGACTTTGTCAGTGCCTGCCCCCTGAGAGCCATTAAGAAGTTTGCTTTGGCTGTTCCTGCCCCCTCAGAGTAATTGAGAGGTGTGTTTTGGCTGTTCCTGCCCCCTCAGAGTAATTGAGAGGTGTGTTTTGGCTGTTCCTGCCCCCTGAAAGTCATTGAGAGGTGAGCTTTGTTTTTGATCATCCCATGAGAGCAATCAAGAAATAGGCTTTGTCTGTGCCCACCCCCTGAGAGCCATCAATAAGTGTGCTTTGGCTGTGCTCAGCCCCTAAGAGTAATTGAGAGGTGAGCTTTGTCTGGGCCAACCCCCCCGATAGTTATTGAGAGGTGTGCTTTTTCTGTGTCCACCCCCTGTGAGCCATCAAAAAGTATGCTTTGGCTGTTCCCGCCCCTTGAGAGTCATTGAGAGGGGTGTTTTGGCTGTGCCTGCCCCCTGATAGTTATTGAGAGGTGGGCTTTTTCTGTGTCCACCCCCTGAGAGCCATGAAGAAGTGTACTTTGGCTGTGCTCGTCCCCTGAGAGTCATTGAGAGGTGTGTTTTAGCTATGCCTGCTCCTTGATAATTATTGAAAGGTGTGCTTTGTCTGAACCCACCCCCTGATAGTTATTGAGAGGTGTGCTTTTTCTGTGCCCACCCCCTGAGAGCCATCAATAAGTGTGCTTTGGCTATGCTCAGCCCCTAAGAGTAATTGAGAGGTGAGCTTTGTCTTGGCCAACCCCCCGATAGTTATTGAGAGGTGTGTTTTTTCTGTGTCCACCCCCTGAGAGCCATCAAAAAGTATGCTTTGGCTGTCCCCGCCCCTTGAGAGTCATTGAGAGGTGTGTTTTTGCTATGCCTGCCCCTTAATAATTATTGAAAGGTGTGCTTTGTCTGAACCCACCCCCTGATAGTTATTGAGAGGTGGACTTTGTCTGTGTCCACCCCCTGAGAGCCATGAAGAAGTTTTTTTTGGCTGTGCTCCACCCCTGAGAGTCATTGAGAGGTGTGCTTTGTCTGTGCCCGCCCCCTAAGAGCCATCAAGAAGTGTGCTTTGGCTGTGCTCCTCCCCTGAAAGTCATTGAGAGGTGTGTTATGGTTGTGCCAGTCCCCTGAGAGTCGTCGAGAGGTGTGCTTTGTCAGAGCCCACTCCCCTTAGAGTTATTGAGAGGTGGGCTTTGTTTGTGCCCACCCCCTGAGTGCTTGTAAGAAGTGTGCCTTGGTTGTGCCCGCCCACTGAGAATAATTTAGAGGTGTGCTTTGTCTGAGCCTATCTCCCTAAGAGTTATTGAGAGGTGAGGATCGTCAGTGCCAGCCCCCTAAGAGCCATTAGGGGTGTATTTTGGCTGTGCCCACCCATTAGTCATTGAGGGGTGTGCTTTGTCTAAGCCCATAGGTGTGCGCAGCCTATTGTATTAGGGTGTGCACCCCGAAGCTCAAACACACGTGAGCGCCACCTGCTGTCACAGGGAGGAGGCTCTGTTGGTGGGAGACAGTTGATTGGGAGCATATATTGTTACATCCTATGTATAGGTGTAATGTGTTCCTACAGTTGAACCTAGCCTTTAATATAATTGGGGGCATTTACACTGGCCACTGGGACCCCAACCCCCCACCTGGTGCCACCCCTGGATAATGCTAATGCACATGGGGTGATTAGGGTGTGCCCAGGCACACCCGGCACACCCTGTGCGCACGCCTATGTCTAAGCCTACCCCCTGATAGTTATTGAGAGGTGGGCTTTGTCTGTGCCCACCCCCTGAGAACCATCAAGAAGTGTGCTGTGGCTGTTCCCACCCCCTGAGAGTCATTGAGAGGTGTGTTTTGGCTGTGCCTGCCCCCTGATAGTTATTGAGAGGTGTGCTTTGTCTGAACCCACCCCTTGATAGTTATTGATAGGTGTGCTTTGTCGGTGCCCGCCCCCTGAGAGCCATCAAGAAGTGGGCTTTGGTCACGTCACGTGAGAGTCATTGAGAGGTGTGTTATGGTTGTGCCAGCCCTCTGAGAGTCATCAAGCGGTGTGCTTGGTCAGAGCCCACTCCCCTTGGAGCTACTCTTGTGTTCATTCATCACTGATGCGTAGTAAACTATGTTTACTGTGATTCAGTTTGTATATGAGCAGGAAGCCTTCCTATTCATCTGTGCAGCTGAGGCTGCAGAGAAAGGGACTGATAAATCTATGTTCTCAGTCACTTTTGGCCGGGGCAGGGAGGGTGGGTGGTAGGGGTCTGTCAGGTAGGCTGTATGGGGCCCCATGATTTCGAACAGCCCTAATTATAAATGTTTTCACGCAGGATCCACACAAATTTCCCCCTTAAATCACACTTTTTTTTTAAATGTTTTTAATTTTAAAAATATGTGAATTTTTGGGTGAAAGCTGTGTGAATATTCGCTGAAAAAAATAAATATATAAAACTAGAGCCCTAAGTGTGCTTTGTTCACATATAGGGCTATTTTATGGAATTGCCATATAATAGCTGGATTCAGGTAGGGGCGCGCATCTTTAAGGCAGCGTAGCGTATCGTATTTATGGTACGCCGCCGTAAGCGTAAATCGGCCAGCGTAAGTGCTCCTAATTCAAATGAGGATGTGGGGGACGTGTTTTATGTAAATTACTTGTGACCCGACGTGATTGCCGTCCGTGTACATATCCCAGTGCGCATTGCTCCAAAGTACGCCGCAAGGACGTATTGGTTTTGACGTGAACGTAAATGACGTCCTGCCCTATTCACGGACGACTTACGCAAACGACGTAAAATTTTCAAATTTCGACGCGGGAACGACGGCCATACTTAACATTGACTAGTCCAGCTATTTGATGGAATAACTTTACGCCGGGAATCACCTTACGTAAACGGCGTATCTTTACTGCGACGGGCAAGCGTACGTTTGTGAATCGGCGTATCTAGTCATTTACATATTCTACGCCAAACTCAACAGAAGCGCCACCTGGCGGGCCAGCCTAAATATTGCACCCTAAGATACGACGGTGCAGGCTGTCGTATCTTAGCTAGGTTTAAAGTGGGGGTTCACCGAAAAACTAATTTTTAACATTAGATTGAGGCTAATTGTGGGAAGCACAATCGGGTGTTTTTTTTTAAATCAATGCAGTACATACCGTTTTAGAGCTAGATGTTTTCCGCGGCTTCCGGGTATGATCTGTGGGACTGGGCGTTCCTATTTGATTGACAGGCTTCCGACCGTTGCATACAGCGCGTCACGAGTTGCCGAAAGTAGCCGAACGTTGGTGCGCAGGCGCCGTATAGAGCCGCACCGACGTTCGGCTTCTTTCGGCAACTCGTGACGCGCTGTATGCGAAGGTCGGAAGCCTGTCAATCAAATAGGAACGCCCAGTCCCGCAGATCATACCTGGAAGCGGCGGAGAAGATCGCTCTCTAAAACGGTATGTACTGCATTGATTTAAAAAAAAAACACCCGATTCTGCTTCCCACAATTAGCCTCAATCTAATGGTAAAAAAAAATTTTCGGGTGAACCCCCACTTTAAGTGTATCTCAGTTTGAGGATACACTTAAACTTACAACAGCGCAAATTCAGATTTACGCTGGCGTATCTACTGATATGCTGGCGTAAATCTTTCTGAATCTAGCTATAAATGTCCCAAGATGCTAGGGCTTTTGGATGGGAGTGCAACCTCGTGCAACTCTCAGCAACATTTCCAGCAGCCTGTAATGCAGTTGAGGTGTCAGTATTGCCCTACTGGCTTATCAGGGTGTGTATATTTAGTAAAGGGACTCCGATGGGTGGAGTTGGGAATCCCTGGCATGCAGAATTACAGGCTCAGCTTTTGGGTGTTCCAAAAAAAAGGGGGGGGGGGCAAGCTGAAGAGACTAATCACATATTAGAAATGGTTGGTGTACCAGCTGCAGCTGCCTCAGGAACTCCCACTGTGCGCTGCCCTCTGGTGGTGGCCGTGAGACGTGAAGGTGGAGAGCGTCACCATTGGCCAGGGTGTCCAAACACAGGACGAATGCCACGTTCTCATGGAGGACACTGGTTTCTAGGAGAGAAAGTATCAGAGAAATCCAATAGTCACGGCAATGGACCAATCAAACTGCAGAAGATATACCTTAGTAAACTAAACAGTGTAATTTTTTTCAACTTATTTCCTCAATCCTCCTAGCTGCAGCTGCCATTCTAAATGGGAGGGAGGAAAAGGGGTGTGCTTGACAATGACTATGAATTTCCAGAACTGTGACATCATCCATAGGTTCCCATTGCCACAACATTTTCGGAATTACCTCCTCCCGATAAATACCTCCTCCCGATCGGTTTTGACCTATCGGTTGGCGTCCATCGGTTCAATTTTAAAGCAAGTTCCTATTTTTTTAACCGAAGTTTAAATAACCTATGGGGCCCACACACGATCGGTTTGGACCGATGAAAACGGTCCTTCAGAGCGTTTTCCTCTGGCTATCCTATCGTGTGTACGAGGCCTTAGAGATATTCTCCCCGGGAGGGCTGCTGCCCCACTGAGACTAATGATTTGGGGCCCATTCTACCTTTGGGACCACTATTTTACTTGACACCAATGATTTGGGATATTCCCTTTGGGACCATTATTCCACCGATATTAATGATTTAAAGAGTCATTCTTCCATAGGGGCCACTATGCTACTCACACCAAAGATTTTAAGGCTATTCCACTTGGCGCCACCACTGACACTAATGATTTAAAGAGGTATTCTCTCCTGAGGGCCACTATCTAGCCAGCAACAATTAAATGATAGGCTATTCTCACATGGAGAAGGCACTATTTCACTGATGCCAATGATTTGGGGGCTATTCTCTGGGGGCCACAATCTCATTAACGCCAATGATTTGGGAGCTGTTCTCCTCTAGGAGCTTCTATCCCAATGAAAACCAATGATTTAACGGGGTTATTCTTTCATTGTTTCTATTAAAATTACAGTAACTTATATTTTCGAGCGAAGGCTCCCCTTTTGACCTCTTCCCGCCCCCTGGTGGCCCCTTTAAATGGGTCCTAACACCAGTAGGTGGGACAGATTTTCTGATCACTGTAAATGACTCGATGGGAGCCCGTACTGCTGGCTCCCGATAAACAGAGATTGGGAGCTGTCTGTAACAAATGGGTAACTATTTTACATTCCCATGCTTTTAATGTATGAGTATAAACTTACTATTGGGACATTGAGGTTTTTGGAAGGATTTACTGGGCCTTGGTCCCACCAAGGTTGAGGACCCCTGTTCTAGATAACAGATATGGTTGACTGTTGGGGCATGGAAGGTTTGGGAAGAACTTTGTGGGCCCCAGTCCCACTAGGGTTGAGGACACCTGTTCTAGGCAACAGATATGGTTGACTGTTGGGGCATTATAGGTTTTGGAGGAATTTCATGGGCCCCAGTCTCACTAGGGTTGAGGACACCTGCTCTAGACAACACATTTGTGGACTGTTGGGGCATGGGAGGTTTTGGAAGAGTTTCATGGGCCCCAGTCCTACTAGGGTTGAGGACACCTGTTCTAGGCAACAGATATGGTTGATAGTTGGGGCATGGTAGGTTTTGGAGGAATTTCATGGGCCCCAGTCCCACTGGGATTGAGGACACCTAGACAACAGATATGGTGACTGTTGGGGCATGAAGGGTTTTGGAAGAGTTTCATGGGCCCCAGTCCCATTAGGGTTGAGGACACCTGTTCTATGCAACAGATATGGTTGACGGTTGGGGCATGGAATGTTTTGGAAGAACTTTGTGGGCTCCAGTCCCACTAGGGTTGAGGACACCCATTCTAGGCAACAGATATGGTTGACTGTTAAGGCATGGAAGGTTTTGGAATAATTTCATGTGCCCCAGTGTCACTACGGTTGAGGACACCTGCTCTATACAACAGATATGGTGACTGTTGGGGCATGTAAGGTTTTAGAAGAGCTTCATGGGCCCCAGTCCCACTAGGGTTGAAGACCCCTGCTCGAGGTAATAGATATAGTTGACCGTTAAAGCATGGAAGGTTTTGGAATCATTTCATGTGCCCCAGTGTCACTAGGGTTGAGACACCTGTCCTAGGTAACAGATATGGTTGACTGTTAAGGCATGGAAGGTTTTGGAAGAATTGTATGTGCCCCAGTCTCACTAGGCTTAACGAGACCTGCCCTATGTAACAGATGTGGGTGATTGTTGGGACATGGAAAGTTTTTGAAAAATATCCCAGGCCCCTGTCTGACTACGGTTCAGGACCCCTGATTGGTTGAAGCCCGAGCCAGCAGATTTTATCTCTTCTATTTCAGTCCTGTCTGCGGTGTGAGCGAGGTGTATGGAGACACGCAATAAATGTATAGGTGAGCTTATTGATTCATTCAGTAGGGATTTTTATTTTAAACAGATCAAGATTGTTACTTTGCTTTTAATAATTGGATTTGTTCTGTGGATACAAAAGCAATGTCAATGGAATGCACATACCAGAATGGTCCAGATGTTCCTCTAGCCATCGTTTGCTTCCATGATAATTGAACTTCCCACCTCCGGTTAGAGCGAAGACCATGTTATACCTTAAAGAAAACACAACAAATCTACATGTGTATCTCAATGGGCTGTCTATCCACATCTGCCCACCTATGTACATTAGAGGTGCGCGTCGTCACTGGTCTTACGATTCGATTTGATTACCTGGTCAACGATTCAATTTGATTCCGCGATGCATCACTGTGCATCACGATTACTGATGAGCCCGCTTGGGCCGCCTAGGCGGGACTTCCTCCCTGCAATCTTCTGGGACACATCACAGGCAAGGCAGAAACAAAAATTGTCTCTGGACAGCCACACTCTGAACAAATTGTAGCCTTTATTAAAAGAAGGACAGCACTACAAATAAAACCCGACGCGTTTCGCACTGAAACTAGTGCTTAGTCATAGCTAGTTTCAGAAGATTGCCCGGCTATGCAGGACAGCGCAGTGAGACATGCGCACCCACAGTAGTATTGCCAGCCCAGTGGACAGGCGGGGGAGAGAATGGAGGGTTCGGGTGGCCATGTCGCTGGATTGTGGGACAGGTGAGTGTATTTTTGTGCACACTCGTGGAATGGCGACAAACTACGGTACCTAAAAATCTCCATAGGTGACGCTTTAAAAAAAATTACCAGGTAATGCCGCGTACACACGATCGGTTTGTCTGATGAAAATGGTCTGATGGACCGTTTTCATCAGACGAACCGATCGTGTGTGGGCCCCATCGGTTTTTTATCCATCGGGTTAAAAAACTAGGAACTTGTTTTAAAATTATCTGATGGTTAAAAAAACGATAGAAAAAAACGATCGTCTGTGGGCACGTCCATCAGTTAAAAAATCCACGCATGCCCAGAATCAAGTCGACGCATGCTCGGAAGCATTGAACTTAATTTTTCTCAGCACGTCGTCGTGTTTTACATCACCACGTTCTGACACGATCGTTTTTTTAACTGATGGTGTGTAGGCAAGACTGATGAAAGTCGGCTTCATCGGATATCTGATGAAAAAATCCATCGGTCCGTTTTCATCGGATGAACCAATCGTGTGTACTTTGCATTAGAGTTACAGAGGAGGTCTGGTGCTAGAATTATTTCTCTCGCTATGACGATCGCGCAGATACCTCACGTGTGTGATTTAAATACGTTTACATATGCGGGGCGTTACATGCGTATGCGTTTTCTTTGCTGCGTGAGCTCGCGGGGGTGGGGGCGCTTTACATTTTTGAATTTTTTTTCTTATTTATTTATAGATTACTTTTTTTTACATTGTTGTTGTTTTTTTAAAAAGGAAAATTTTGATCACTTTTATTGCTGTCACAAGGAAAGTAAACATTCCTTGTGACAGTAATAGGTGGTGACAGGTACTCTTTATGGAGGGATCGGGGGTCTAAAAGACCTCCAGTCCCTCCTTTACACTTTAAAGTATTCAGATCGCTGAAAACGGCGATCCTGAATACTGTGGGCCAGATTCTCAAAAGAGATACGACGGCGTCTGAGTCTGAGCCGTCGTATCTATGCGCCTGATTCTTAGAATCAGTTACGCATAGATTTCTATTAGATCCGACCGGCGTAAGTCTGTTACGCCGTCGGATCTTAACTGCATATTTACGCTGGCCGCTAGGGGCGTGTACGCTAATTTACGCCAAGAAATATGTAAATTAGCTAGATACGCAAATTCACGAATGTACGCCCGGCCGACGCAGTACAGATACGCCGTTTACGTTAGGCTTTTCCCGACGTAAAGTTACCCCTGCTATATGGTGGCGTACATGCGGCGTACCAATGTTAAGTATGGACGTCGTTCCCGCGTCAAATTTTGAATATTTTACGTTGTTTGCGTAAGTCGTCCGTGAATGGGGCTGGACGTCATTTACGTTCACGTCGAAACCAATACGTCCTTGCGACGTACTTTGGAGCAATGCACACTGGCATATTCGCCGTTCGTGAAAAACGTCAATCACGTCGGGTCACAAGTTATTTACATAAAACACGCCCCCCTGTTCCAAATTTGAATTAGGCGGGCTTACGCCGGCCTATTTACGCTATGCTGCCGCAACTTACGGAGCAAGTGCTTTGAGAATACAGCACTTGCCTGTCTTAGTTGCGGAGGCGTAACGTAAATCGGATACACCGATCTACGAGAATCTGGCCCTGTATTTTTTTTTTTTTTACACCCGGCGCCGCTGGCTGCCGAGTAAACCGGAAGTGACATTGTGAAGTCGCTTCCGTGTTTACATACAGACTGGAACGAAGCCGTCTCCGGCTTCGTGCCAATCTGTCTCTAGCTGCCGGAAGTGGCGGCTCGCGGATCGCGTCTCCCGGTGGGACGGGTGTTCCCTCCCGCTCCTCCAGGATAACAACCGAGTGGTTTTTAGCTGCATCGGTAGTTATCCCTGGAAAGACGACCGCCCGCTCCAAAAATATACTGGGATGATGCCTGCAGCTGTGGGCATCATCCCGGTATAACCCCCTAAAGCTGAGGCCTCATACGCTCAGCGCCAAGGGGGTTAACGGCTATATGCTTGGAGCGCTCTCCGGGGAAGGGCGGGGCAACTCACCCGGAAATCGATTTTCCCGGTCGCGTGTATCGATGACACCCGAATGGCGATGCCGCGATTAATTTCAGCACCTCTAATGTACATGAATATTTGTTATTTTGTCTGTAATTATCTATCATTCTATAGAGAACTATTGCTTTAAAAACAAGACAATGCAGACCTGGGCTGAGTCCGCCAGTCGCTGTACAGTTGATGAAATAGGCGAATCATCTCTAGAAACATTGACACCCCGCTGCCGTTGGAGTCCGCGCCATAAGCCAAGTACTGCCAGGGATACCAAAGAGATGTAGTTATTAGGGTTGTCCCGATACCACTTTTTTGAGACCGAGTACAAGTACCGATACTTTTTTTCAAGTACTCGCCGATACCGAATACCGATACTTTTTTTAATGTCATGTGACAGTGGCGGTATTTTTATTTATTTTTTTATACAATTTTCTTTTTTACTTTTTTTTGTACAATTTTTTTTTTTACTTTTTTTTAGGGGGGGGGTGGTGGTGGATTCAGTGTGTTTTTTTTTTTTATTATTATTATTATTATTATTTACATTTTATTTTATATATATTTTTTTTATTATTATTTATTGCAATTGTTTTTTTTTTTAATCAGCCCTGTTGAGGGTCTTTGGAGAGATATCAGGGGTCTTAACAAACCTCTGATATCTCCTCTTTGAGACAGAGAAAGGGACTAAGGACACCGTTTCCCCAGTCCCTTTCTCTGCAGCCTCAGCTAAAATGAATGGAGAGAAGCTGCCTCCATTCATAAACTGAAGCATCGTAAACACAGGTTATCACTGACTCTGTCCATTCGGAAAAGGTAGGAGCTGGATTTAGCGGCTCCTACCTCCGGCACGGAGGGGGGAGAAGACGGCACAGAGGGGGCAGCACACGGAGCAGGGGGGGGGGGGGAGATAGAAGGAGAAGGCAGCACACGGAGCACGAGGGGGGGTGAAGGAGAAGGCAGCACAGGGGGGGGAGAAGGAGAAGGCAGCACACGGAGCACGGGGGGAGGGAGAAGGAGTAGGCAGCACACGGAGCACAGGGGGGGGGGGAGACAGCACGGAGAAGACTTCCAACTCCCCTGCCGCACCGATCACCCTGACTGCCCAGGTATCGGCTGAGGCATTGGAGCATTTCCCCCGAGTACAAGTACTCTGGGAAATGCTTGATATCGGTACCGATACTGATACTAGTATCGGTATCGGGACATCCCTTGTAGTTATCATCAAGATTTGTCCATGGGAATGCCTTATCCTGCAACAAGTCATGTGATAGGCATGGGTCACATGGTCCATAGTTGCCAACATTTTTAAAAAATTTCCAGGGACACTTTGCAGCACAGCTATTAATTAATTACCACACTCACTTCGCCAAAGCTCCACCCACTCCGCATAATCTTCGCCTGGCGAAGATTATGCGTAGTGGGTGTAGCTTCGGGGAAGTGAGTGTGGTAATTAATTAATAGCTGTGCTGCAAAGTGTCCCTGGACAAATGTTGGCAACTATGATGGTCTACCCAAGGTTGATTGATTTTTTGTTAGGAATTTCTGCCTATTCCATGGCTTACAGAGATCCTCAAACTACGGCCCTCCAGCTGTTGCGGAACTACACATCCCATGAGGCATTGTAAAACTCTGACATTCACAGACATGACTAGGCATGATGGGAATTGTAGTTCCTCAACAACTGGAGGGCCGTAGTTTGAAGACCCATGGCTTAGAATAAGAGTGCCTAATGCAAGACAGTAAAGTATTAATAAAAAAAGGTCTCTTCCTACACCTGTTAAGGAAGAATCTAATGCTGGATATTTCCCAGCAGATGCAACATTACACAGTATTTCAGCTGTCTGGTCATCTTCTCTGGTTACAGTGCAGGCCTGATGATCTAGGCAGGGTAATATGTGGCTGTACAGCATAACCTCTATAAGACTCTGTAACAGGGGTCTCCAAACTTTTTAAACAAAGGGCCAAAGCTTCCTGATGACGCACGGTAGATTGCGAAATGCGTAGAGGCTTGTGGGTAAACGTCGGACGTCATACGTCACTTCCTGCCACTGACCCGCACGGAACTGAGGCGTGGAGCGCACGCCAGCCGCGGTGATCCACATGCTGTAGATCGGCTTTGGCTTAGCACTGCTGGAAAGACTCGGTGCCAATCTGGAGTGTGAGTGTGATTTTTACATTTATATTTTTACAATAAAAGTTGAACATACTACGCAATGATCGGTCCCTTCCTTTTTTGAGAGCATGACATAATACTAATCAGGAACTCCATGAGAGGATTATTGGCACCAGTGGCGGAATTACTTGTATCGGGGTCGCCACAGTCGCACTTGCGACTGGGCCCTGCAAATCTGCCACTTCAGGGGGGCCCACCCGTGTGCCAGTGCGAGGGACCGTCAATATGGCTTTGCTGACTACTGGAAGGCCCGCCGCAGCCACGTCGCCTGCCCGTTCGTTCTGCCGCGGGGAGGGGGGCTTTCGCCCGCTGAGCAGAGAGAACACTGGCTGAAAAAGACTCTGCACCGTCAAGCCCACCTATCCAGAGAGAAAGACTGTAGAGAGGCGGGGTGGACACTGAAAAATGAAGTCAGCTGACACCAATCGAGTGGAGGGGAGGTGCTTTCCCCATGAGGAAAGGCACGGTGGCGGAAGTAAGTAATGGATTGCAGTCAATCCAACCAAACCTCCACCACCTCTGCTTCTTACTGATCTCATCTCTACCCCCATCACTTCTACAACAGAGGTGATGGGGGGGATAGGGATGAGATCAGTGGGGGGGGGTAGGGATGAGATCAGTGGGGGGGGGGGTGGAATCAGTAAGAGGTAACAGTTGTGGTGGGAGAGGATGGCACCACCGTTGTCACCCCCCCACGTACCACCGCTGCCACCCCCCAAGTACCACTGCTGCCACACCCCCAAGTACCACCGCTGCCACCCCCCAAGTACCACCACTGCCACCCCCCCAAGTACCACCGCTGCCCCCCCTAAGTACCACCGCTTCCACCCCCCACATACCACCACTGTCACCCCCCCACGTACCACCGCTGTCACCCCCTCATGTACCACCGATGTCACCCCCCATGTACCACCGCTGTCACCCCCCCACGTACCAGTGCTGCCACCCCCCAAGTACCACCGCTGCCACCCCCCAAGTACCACAAATGTCACCCCCAAGTACCACCGCTGCCACCCCCTCAACATCACTGTTGCCACCCCCTCAAGTACCACCGCTACCACCCCCCCCCTCAATTATCACCACTGCCACCCCCTCAACATCACCACTGCCACCCGCCCTCCTCAACTACCGCCGTTCCTGCCTCCCTAAAAAATATATATCAAAATCATGATTTTTTTGGGGGGGAGGGGCCTTCGTGATTTCTTGCACCGGGGGCCCTGAAGTTTCTAGTTACGCCTCTGATTGACACATTGTTGGAACAGACGGCAAATTGGTCCCGGGGAGAGGAGTGGTCAACCCTAAGATAAATTAAAAGAAATACATCTAGTTCTGGTGAGTGCCCACTTCAGAAGTTGGTGGTGGCACCAATTGGTGGAATAGCAGCTACACATTTGTTTTCAACACAAAGCAATATATAAGTGGACTGTAATAGACACCCTGGTAGAGGTTTACAGGAAATTTGTTGTGAGCACATTTTTATTAAAGTCAATATCTATGGTATTAGATTTTGTTATAAGCACAGTTTAAATGATTTTCACAGGTTGGGGTTCCTTTGTGTATATATCATTTTACATATATTTGGTTCATTATTATTTTTATAGCAACAAGATTGTAAGGATTGGCGCAGTACCATATTTTTAATTATATTTTTTTGAACACTTTTAGTATATACAGATCCACAGTATTTAGAAAGAGGGTTTTTATATAGTTTTTTTGCGCCGGTGACGCATAAAATATATTAAAGTGGAGTATCTGTAGCATGTATAGAACCTGCTGCAGCAAAAAAGTCAAATCACATTTAAATTGACTTGTGGTTGCAATTATCGGCACCCGGCTATTTAAAAAGAAAATAAAGAAAAAACAGTGTGGGGTCCCCCCCAGTCCATACCAGGCCCTTTGGGCCCCCCCAAAACCCATGCTAAACCCTTATCCAAGCATGCAGCCTGACAGGCCTGGAAAGGGGGGGAAGCGTGTGCCCCCCCTCCTAAACCATACCAGGGCACATGCCCTCAACATGGGGGGTGGGTGCTTTGGGGCAGAGGGGGCCTCTTCCCAACAACCCTGGGTGGTGGGTGTGGGGGTCTGTGGGTAGGGGGCTTATTGGAATCTGGAAGCCCCCTTTAACAAGTGGGCGCCCAGATCCCAACCCCCCCTCCCCCATGTGAATGAGTAGGGGTACATGTAACCCTACTCTTTCACCAAAGAAACTGCAAAAAATAAATAAAAGCACTACAAGGGTTTTTGACAATTCTTTTATTTTAAAAAACAATGTCCACCGATGTAGATCCATCATCAATCACGATGCTAGCCTGACCCGAAAAAAGAAAAAAATGCTCTGGTGTCAATGAAGACTGACCATTTACTGCAGGCTCCGCTGTCTGACAGTTCCTAAATAGGTAAGGGGTGGAGCCACTTGGTGACATCACCTGGTGGCCCTATCCCCTTGAGACATCAGCAAACGATGCATGCTGGGTCACTGATGTTACGAGGGGGCAGTGCCACCAGGTGATGTCGCCAGGTGGATCCTACCATTACCTACAGGTATATAAAAAATGTCAAAGGGCAGAACCTGCAGTAGGTGGTCAGCCTTCAATGACAGCAGAGCAGTTTTTTTTTAGGGTCCTGTGGTGGTGGTGGGCAGCGGATCTACATTGGGGGACGTTGTTATTTTTGTGTAATAAAGGAATTGCCAAGATACCGTCTACTGTTTTTAATTATTTTTGACCCTTTTTTTTGGTGAATGGGTAGGGGTACTTGCTCACTCACACAGGGGGGACAGGATCTGGGAGCCCCCTTCCAGATTACGATAACCCCCGGGCCCGCAGACCCCCAAAACCACAGCCCAAAGTTGTCGGGAAGAGGCCCTTGTCCCCATCAACATGGGTGGGGACAAGGTGCTTTGGGGTGAGGTAAGCACCCCCCTATGTTGAGGGCATGTGGCCTGGTATAGTTCTGGAGGGGGGCACTCGCTCATCCTGCCAGGCTGTGTGCTCGGATAAGGGTCTGGTATAGATTTTGGGGGGGACCCCACGTCGTTTTTTTATTTTTATTTTTTTATTTTAGATCCTTCTTCAGCTTTAGGGGAGGATCGTTTTTATTATTACTTTACTGCCGGGAATAAACTTTTACCAGGTAAAGTCCAGTGGAACCATTTACGATTTAGGAAAGAGCTTTAAAGAGACCCTGTCACTAGCATAGAAAATTACAGGTAAAAGCAGACAAAAATTTAATGATTACTTTCAATATTTTTTCTTATATTCAAATGCAATGTGCCTCTATTCTTGCTAGAAAGTCTGAGTGTTCCAGGAACATTTAATTCCCCCTTCTCCTCCTTGCATGTCATAGCCCTGTCTTCTTTTGGGATTGTCCAATGTCTGTGCTGATCCAGATCCTCACCCCTTTAAATACCTATGCATGTAGCTGCTGGGGAAGGAGTAAAGGGGAATACTATATAGTAGGGTTGCACCGATACCGAGCATTTGCACGAGTACTTGTATGCCCCGATGCTTAATCTGATACCTTGTCAGCCTCACAGGTGATCGGTGCGGCGGTGGGGGGAGTTACAATCACCGATCTCTGTGCGTGTCTTTCAATATAGCAGCTGATAGCCGCTTCTCCTGCGGCTTTCAGCTGCTTTGTGGAAAAGGTGATCGGTGATTGTAACTTCCTGCACAGTTCACCGCCGAGTGTCCCCTGTGTCCTCCTCCAGCTCCCCGGGGTCCTCTGTGTCCTCCTCCGGTCCCCAGCCATATCCTCCTCTGGGTCTCCCTCTGTGTTTCCCAGATCTTCCGTGTTCTCCTCCGGTACCCCCCCCTGTCCTACATCTGTCAGCGGAGGAAGGAGCCGGTAAATCTGTCATTTATCACCTCCTTCCTTTTCTGAATGATCACTGACTGTACATTCATAACTGAGCATCGTAAAGTGTGACCCCTGATATCTCACCAAAGCCCCCTCCCCCAACACGGCTGATAAAAAAATGTATATTAATAAAAAAAAGAAAGAATTGTAATAAATATAGAAAAATTACATTGAAAAATAATAATAATAATAATAATAATAATAATAATAATAATAATAAAATAAAATAAAACACTGACGCAGTCCCCCCAAAAAATAAAGCATTGTAAAAAATATATATTTATTGTAAAAAAAATTATAATAATAAAATTAAATAAAACACTGACACAGTCCCCCCCAAAAAATAAAGCATTGTAAAAATATATATATTGTAAAAGAAATGAATAATGGAAAAAATAGAATTGTAAAAATAAACTACTGACACAGTCCACGCCTCGTCAGTGCCCATCAGTGCCACCTATCACTGCTGCATATTAGTGCCACTGTCACATGGCATTAAAAAAAGAAAAAAGTATCAATAATTGGTATTGGCGAGCACTTGAAAAAAGAAACGGTACTTGTACTCGGTCTTAAAGTGGTATCGGTGCAACCCTACTATACAGTGGTACTTGACTGCGTCATATATGTCATTTTTCATTTTATCCACAGTTTCCATTGGGGTGATGTACAGTATATGATTTCCTCGTCGGTCACTTACCGGAGCGGCTCCAAATGAATCATAATGGGCGACAATCACAACGGAAGGCAGCTCAGCAGCGTCACCGCCGCGTCCCATCAGTTGTCCCTGTGAAAATTCATAATAACTGATATTAATGTGGCTCTGAGTGTACATGGACAAGATGGCGGCTCCTGCAGAGCCAGAATAACATTTATCATTACACATGGGAGTTGACAGCGGGGGGGGGGGGGGGGGGGCACGTACCTCCAGGGTGATGATGACGGGGTGAACGATGGGTTTACTTTGTACCTCGCTGGTCGTCATCTGAAAGCCGCTTCCCATCACCATCCCAAACAAGACTACAAAAGAAAGAATTATAAATCCTGAAGCATAAAAGATTCACAGAGATGACTTATCTTTTGGACAGCTTGGCGAGACAGAGTAGAGCCAGTATTGGCGGGGCCATCGGTTTGATGTGGATTAACAAATCTGCAGTTTTGTTTTTCTCGATAAAATTTTGGCAACTGTTTATCCACCCAAGAAATCAAAGCTGATGGAGATTTCAGTGCAACATTTAAGAGTAGTGGTTTAGGGTAGGGTCACCAGAGAGTCTGGTTTAGTTCCAGAAATTGGCAACTAGCATAGATAGGTTTGTGAAGAACAAAACTAGGCAGGATGTAAGAACCAGACATATGCGACATTTTTTTTTTAGTTTTTCAGGTCATTCATTATGATCGCAATTCGTAAATTCGAAAATAAGAAAGAAAATCTTAAAATTTGAAAGAATAACTAACTAACTAACTAACAATAATTAACTATTAACTTATAGGTATTGGAATTTCCTAAATTTGGCTGTTAGTGAATGTAACGAATACGAATTTATCCGAAGTTACCAACAGCCAAATTTAAAAAGGAATTTTTCAGTACCTATAATTTAATACTTGGTTATTAATAGTTAATTATAAATTCATAATAAATAATAAGTTTTTATTATTATTATTATTATTTATTATTATTATTATTAATTTGTTACGTTCCATTCGTTTAGATACGGCATTCGTTACTTTGGATAATCAGTAACTTCGGATAAATTCGTATTCGTTATGTTCACTAACAGCCAAATTTGAAAGGAAATTCCAATATCTAAAATTTCATAGTTAGTAATAGTTAAGTTATTGTTAGTTCTAGTTACTATAGATACTCGAGTATAAGCCGACCCGAATATAAGCCGAGGCACCTAATTTTACCACAAAAAAAATGGGAAAATGTATTGATTCGAGTATAAGCCTAGGGTGTCCATCTGCATGCCTCACTGTGCCTCACTTTGCCTCACTGTGTCCATGTGCATGCCTCCCTGTGCCCATGACTAGACTGACGTTTAACATAGGAGTCTATGAAAGGGGTGCCCAGCTTTGAAAAATCGTTGCTCCCTGGCCATAGGTCCCCCAGACAACAAACTTTGCACACTTGTAGAGGAGAAATGGGGCTACATGTGTGCCAAATTCCGGGTCTAGATAACCTACGACCAGCAGATACCAGGTCCCCAAACTCACAGGAGAAATTACTGTTTAACATGGGAGTCTATGGAAGGGGTGCCTGGCTTTGAAAAATCGGTGCTCCCTGGCCATAGGTCCTCCAGACAACAAACTTTTCACACTTGTAGAGAAGAAATAGGGCTACATGTGTGCCAAATTCCGGGTTTAGATGACCTACGACTGGCCAATACCAGGTCCCCAAACTCACAGGAGAAATTACTGTTTAACATGGGAGTCTATGGAAGGGGTGCCCGGCTTTGAAAAATCGGTGCTCCCCGGCCGTAGGTCCCCCAGACAACAAACTTTGCACACTTGTAGAGGAGAAATTGAGCTACATGTATGCCAAATTCCGAAACTAGATGACCTACGACTGGCCGATACCAGGTCCCCAAACTCACAGGAGAAATTACTGTTTAACATGGGAGTCTATGGAAGGGATGCCTGGCTTTGAAAAATCGGTGCTCCCCGGCCATAGGTCCCCCGGACAGAAAACTTTGCACACTTGTAGAGGAAGAGTGGGGCTACATGTGTGCCAAGGGGATCTAATGCCGGCCGGTACCGGGTCCCCAAAGTCTGGGAGATTAGGCGCAAAAAGGTGACTCGAGTATAAAATGTGCTTAAAAACTCGGCTTATACTCGAGTATATACGTTATTTCAGATTTTCGAATTTACGAATTTTCTAATTTACGAATGCCGTATCTAAACGAATGGAACATAACAAATTGATAATAGTAAATAACAATAATAAATAATAACTTTTATTATTATTTATTATTAATTTGTAACTAACTAATAATAACTAACTAATAAATTATTGGTATTGGAATTTCCTTTCTAATTTGGCTGTTAGTAAACGTAACGAATACGAATTTATCAGAAGTTAAGAATTATCCGAAATATCAAATGGAACGTAACAAATTAATCATAAATAATAATAATAATAAACGTTTTTATTATTATTATTATTATTGTTATTATTATTATTAATTTGTTACGTTCCATTTGTTTAGATGACGGCATTCGTTATTTTGTATAATTCGTAACTTCGGAAAATATGTATCCGTTACGTCCACTAACAGCCAAATTTTAAAGGAAATTCCAATACCTATAATTTAATGGTTATTATCAGTTAGTTATTATTTCAGATTTTTTGGATTTAGAATTTTACGAATATTCTGAAAAATTTGTTAAATGGGTTTTCGTTAATTCGATATTTCCGAATTAATGAATTTTGTCAAAATTAGTTAAAAAAAAAAAAGAATTCGGAACAAAACTAATTGCACATGTCTAATAAGAACATAGGTAGCCATTAGAGGTCCCCAAAGTAGTGAGTAGGGTACCATAGAAATATGACGATGTGCCAGCCCTGTCCCTGCCAGTGTGGGGCTTCTTGGGTAAGAGGGCTCTGTATGTACACTGTACCTAAACAAAGTTTCTAAAAATAAATTCACCCAAATAAAGCTTTTTTTGGTGGTGTTTTTTTATTGTTTGTGATATAAACTACATTTTTTGGGGTCCGTCGGGCGGCATTATTGACGGTGGATTTACATTGCGGGACACTTTTTTTTTTTTAATAAAGGACTTGTCAAAAACTGTCTCTTGTGGTTTTTACTTTTTTACACTTTTTTTGGTGAATGGGTCAGGGTACAATGTACCCGATACCCATTCCCATAGGAGGGGGGCGGGATCTGGGGGCCCCCTTGTTAAAGGGGGCTTCCTGATTCCGATAAGCCCCCCTGCCCACAGACCCCAACAGCCACCGGCCAGGGTTGTCAGGAAGAGACCCTTGTCCCCATCAACATGGAGATGAGGTGCTTTGGGGTGGGGGGCACTGTGCTCCCCCCTGACCCAATTCTCCTCCCCTTGTTGAGGGCATGTGGCCTGGTATGGTTCAGGAGGGGGGGTGCTCACTCCACCCCCCTCTCCTTTTCCTGACCTGCCAGGCTGCATGCTCGGATAAGGGCCTGGTATAGAGGAGACCCCCAACGCTGTTTTAAAAAAAAAAATCTTCTTCTATATTTCCGAGAGCCAGCAATACATTACAGCCGCAAGCAAGTTTAAATGACATTTTTTCCTTTAGAAATGTCATTATTGCTGCGGCATGTTCTATACATCACAAAGATACGCCACTTTACAGGCAGACTAAAGGGACCCCCCCAGGCATGATATTTAAAGGAATATTTTTATTGTTTCACTTTAGCCACTTTAAAACCGCACCCCGTCATATGACGTCCAAAAAGGGGATCTGTTATCCCGGGTGGACGTCATATGACGTCCTGTACTTTGTGCGGGGATATCTGAATGATGCCTGCACCCAGAGGCATCATTCAGATATCATTTTCTTCCGGCAGCAATCCTGCGCACCGTAAGAATGATCATAGCGGCGGTTCCGCCGCTTGATCGTTCTTATAGGCGGCGGGAGGGGACATCCCCCCTCCCGCCGCCACCTGGTGCTTCTCCGGGCTCTCCCGTCCCATCGGGGGCCCGAAGAGATGATCGCCATCCGCCGGATGTGCAGCATAGAGATGACTGGTGACCAGATGGTCACCAGTCATCTCTATGACCGTCGGAGGCCCGGGTGCGATGTGATGACGTCACGCCCGGGTACCCGTAAGTAAACAAACCGCAATTGTGGCTAGTAAGAATGAGATCTGTGAATTTTTTTTCACGATCTCATTCTTTCCAGCCTGGAGGAGAGATGTGGGGTCTTATTGACCCCCCGACTCTCTCCATAAAGAGGACCTGTCGCACACATTCCTATTACAAGGGATGTTTACATTCCTTGTTATAGGAATAAAAGCGATCGGAAAAAAAAGTGGAAAAAATAAATAAATAAATAAGTAAAATAAAAAAAATTAAAACGCCCCGGTAGCTTGCGCTCAGAAACGAACGCACACGTAAGTCCCGCCCACGTATGTAAACGTAGTTCAAACCACACATGTGAGGTATCGCCACGCGCGTTAGAGCGTGTGCAACAATTCTAGCACTAGACCTCCTCTGTAACTCTAAACTGGTAACCTGTAAAAAATGTAAAGCGTTGCCTATGGAGATTTTTAAGTAACGAAGTTTGGCGCCATTCCATGAGTGTGCGCAATTCAAAAGCGTGACATGTTAGGTATCTATTAACTCGGCGTAACATCATCTTTCATACTTTACCAAAAAATTGGGCTAACTTTACTGCTTTGTTATTCTTTAATTCATGAAACCATTTTTTTTACAAAAAATAGGCGTTTGAAAAATTATTCCGCAAATACCGTGGAAGATAAAAATGACCGCCATTTTATTTCCCAGGGTGTCTGCTAAAAAAACATATATAATGTTTGGGGGTTCTGAGTAATTTTCTAGCAAAAGAATGATGATTTGTACATGTAGGAGAGAAGTGCCAAAATGGAGGTATGGAGGAGGCTTTTAAAGCCCCGTATTGAATTGGTTAAGCTTTATTAAACTCAGTGGGGTAGATTCAGGTAGGGGCGCGCACTGTTACGGAGGCGTAGCGTACCGTTTTTACGCTACGCCTCCGTAAATTACTTGAGCTACGCTTCATTCACGAAGCATTTGCTCCGTAATTTGTGGGGGCGTTTCGTAAAAGTGGCCGGCGTAAGCGCGCGTAATTTAAATGATCCCGTAGGGGGCGTGGATCATTTAAATTAGGCGCGTTCCCGCGCCGAACGTACTGCGCATGCTCCTTCGGGAAAATTTCCCGACGTGCATTGCGGTAAATGACGTCGCAAGGACGTCATTTGCTTCGACGTGAACGTAAATGGCGACCAGCGCCATTCACGATTCACTTACGCAAACAACGTAAATTTTGAAAATCGCGACGCGGGAACGACGTGTATACTTACCATTGGCTGCGCCTCCTAATAGCAGGAGCAGCCTTAAGCAGAAAGCGACGAAGGCAAACGACGTAAAACTCGAACGCCGTGCGCGCGTACGTTTGTGAAGCACTGAGGGGCTTCGTTCCAAGGTAATTATTTAATAATGTGCTAGTTTGCGATGCATACTAGCACATTATGCCGTTGCCTTTCAGGTGTTTTTTTTTTTTTTTTTCCACAAGCCACACAGCCGCGGTTTACAAGCGCTTTACCACTCACCTTCCCAGGCCGAGGCAGAGGTCAGAGAATGAGACACGGACCTTGTCTCCCCATACATGTCCAGCAGAGCCGCGTTCTCTATCGCAAAATAGACGGGAAACAGCGTCTCGTTCCGGAGGATTTCCATCTCCCGCTCCACAAATTCCTGTGCAGAACACACATAGATCGTCACTGCATCTTAGAGCTGTGGTCTGGGAGAATGTATTTCTTTATATAGCTCTGACACATACTGCAGCGCTGTACAGAGATCACTGAGACAGTCACGTCAGTCTCTGTACCAGAGGAGCTTACACTCTAATGTCCGCCCCCCCCCCCCCCCACCCCACAGTCACACACTATTATTATTATACATCTATATAGCTCTGACATATACCGCAGCGCTGTACAGAGAACACTGAGCCAATCACATCAGTCTCTGACCAGAGGAGCTTACACTCTAATGTCCCGCCCACAGTCACATACTGTTATTATACATTTATATAGCTCTAGCCGGAAGAGCTTACACTCTAATGTCCCCCCCCCCCCCCACAGTCACACACTATTATTATTATACATGTATATAGCTCTGACATATACCACAGCGCTGTACAGAGAACACTGAGCCAATCACATAAGTCTCTGACCAGAGGAGCTTACACTCTAATGTCCCCCCCACAGTCACATACTGTTATTATACATTTATATACCGTAGCTCTGACATATACCGCAGTGCTGTACAGAGATCCCTGAGCCAGTCACATCAGTCTCTGTGGTGGGAAATTAGAGTGTAAGCTCCTGTGGTTCGGAGACTGAAGTAACTGGCTCAGTGATCTCTGTACAGCGCTGCAGTATATGTCAGAGCTATATAAATAGTTTTTGACAGAACTAGAGGAGCTTACACTCTAATGTCCCCCCACAGTCACACACTATTATTATTATAGGTTTATATATCTCTGACATATACCACAGCGCTGTACAGAGAACACTGAGGCATTCATGTCAGTCTCTACAACAGAGGAGCTTACACTCTAATGCCCCCCCCCCCAGTCACACACTATTATTATTATTATTATAATACATTTATATAGCTCTGACCTATACCGCAGCGTGAAGTAACTGGCTCAGTGTTCTCTGTACAGCACTGCCGTATAGGTCAGAGCTATATAAATGTATAATAATAATAGTGTGTGACTGTGGGGGAGGGGGGCATTAGAGTGTAAGCTCTTCTGTTGTAGAGACTGACATGAATGCCTCAGTGTTCTCTGTACAGCGCTGCGGTATATGTCAGAGCTATATACATTTTTAATAAAAACAGTGTATGACTGTGGAGGGGACATTATAGTGTAAGCTCCTCTGGTTCAGTCACACACTATGCCCCCTCCACAGTCATACACTATTTTTATTAAAAATGTATATAGCTCTGACATATACCGCAGCGCTGTACAGAGAACACCGAGGCATTCATGTCAGTCTCTACAACAGAAGAGCTTACACTCTAATGCCCCCCTCCCCTACAGTCACACACTATTATTATTATACATTTATATAGCTCTGACATATACCGCAGTGCTGTACAGAGAACACTGAGCCAGTCTCTGTACCAGAGGAGCTTACACTCTAACGTCCCTCTTGGTGACATACCTGTACCGGTCCTTGCAGCTCTGCTGGGCTCTCAGGAGGGACCAGTATCAGCACTGCAGCCACGGACTGGGCCAGGACCCGGCTCCACCTCTCCACCGAGAACTCTGTGATTCTCATGAGCACACAGCGCCTGCTCAGTATCTCCGCCTCCAGCGTCCGGCTCTCCGCGTTCACCTGGACCGACTTACAACCTGCAAAGAGTTTCCAAAATTCCATCAGAGCTGCCCAATTCCGTTCATAGGAAGGCCTCACCAGGGGTAAAAGGTAATGGGCTCTGGGCCCCCGATCAGTACATTGTGGCCCCAGAACAAACACACGGATCAGAAAAGTCAGATATCTGAATGTGAATAATTGTTAGAAGAAATATAGATATACCGTATTTTCCGGTGTATAAGACGACTTCTTAACCCCTGAAATTTTTCTTAAAAGTCGGGGGTCGTCTTATACGCCGGTAACCTAACATGCATAGTTGCCAACTGTCCCGTTTTTAAAGGGACAGTCCCGTCATTTGGGACCTAGTCCCAGCTAATTTAGCCTGCCGGGACTTGTCCCGGCTAGTGGGGAAAGCAGGTGCGGCTTCCAGAGTTGTAAAACAGTCAGTGGCAGAGCTGGCCTGTCTGTCGTCCGATTGGCTAATTCGGATGGCGGCCGCGGGTGGCGCTGACGCATGCACGCGCCTGGAGTCTCCCCCCTCCTCAGCCGGGTCACGTGACGTTGTGACGAGCTCAGCCGAGAGACGACTAGACGCTGTCAGCCGCCTGCCGACATCTCCCCTGCGGTCCAGTCAGCCCAAGTACGGCGGCCTCAGCAGCACAGGCACTGGTGTGCACTGCCAGGAGGTGAGCCAGCGCCTAAACTGAATTGTAGTCTAGTGCAGTGGCACTGTGGGTGAGGAAGTCAGTCTGATTGCTCGTGTTCTGCCCAAATAAGCAAATAGCAAGTGATTTTTTTTAAAAGTAGAAGCTCAGTGATGCTCAGAATTGTAAGTAAATCATTTGCTGTTAAAGTGCTTCTAAAGATAACTTTTTTTGTTTTAGATAGAGTTGGCGACGATTTGAACCTCCTGGAAAAATTACCTTTTACTACTTGTCCTGGTGACCATTGTCATTGTAACTGAAAATGAGGGAAATCCAAAAGCATAAGTTATCACTAGAACAGAAATAGAAGTATTTTTTTGAATGGTAGCACTTGCTCTGATGACAGCTAAGAAGGGGATTTAGTCATTTTGGAAGGATTTCCTTTCAACCTGTAGGGTTCACAGGAATGCATAGTTGCCAACAGTCACTAATTTCCTGGGACAATCCCGTATTTGGGACCCTCGTCCCGGATTGTGTTTGTCCCGGGAAATTCTGGAATGCTTTAGGCAAAAACGGCAGCGGCTACACCAAAGTGGCCACCGCCGCCACAAGTGTTGTGTCCTCTTTTACTCTTGTGGTCAGTGCAGAGGAGAGGGGCAGCCAATTGCTTCTCTCTTTTGGCAGCCCCTCCCCACTCTCCACTGAACATACGATATGATCGTCCTCCACCCACCCCGCCGGCTTTGAATCCCATCATCTCAAGCTGCGACTCGAGTCAGGAGCAGACAGACCAAAACTGAAACTGTGATTGACCAAACTGAGGTGCAGAGACAGGCAGGAGCTGGAGCAGCTGGCACAGAAAATGGCATGATTGCCGCACTGAGCAAGGCTGGGTTCGAACTGCTAATACAGGGTCAGATTGGACTGGAGCTGCTGATATAGGTAGGCTGAACTGAGGCATTGGGCACAGGCTGAGCTGAGACTGGCTGTGCAGCAGGCACAGGTTCATTGGCATCTGACTAAAACAGTGTCAAAAGTTTTTTTGAAGATGGTCTAGCACCAGATGAAAGATAAATGGAATAGTCATAACTGGGAAGGTGTCACCCAACACTTTAGAAAGGTACATCCAAGGAGTCCCTAAAACAAGGAAATCTGTTCCACTTGGCAGGCAGCAATCTGGATAGAACACAGTATGCAGGTTTGTACACACTGATTGGACCATGCCAAGATATTGCTTGTGCTACAATCAGTCACTGGGTTCTGACCTTGAAGCCAGGCATCAGTGGTAGTGCATCGATAGTGGGTGCAGAAGCGCCGCCCCCTCTCTCCTGCACCAGTCATGGGCGTCCAGGTATGTCCCCTTTAAGATGCGGAGCCATTGGTCGCGAGCGCGGCGGCATGTTCGCGACTTGGTTCGGGAGCTTAATAGCTGTGCTGCAAAGTGTCCCTGGAAATTTTTTTCAAATGTTGGCAACTATGAACATGCAGACTGCGGCCGTCCATTTTTTCAAAAGCCGCGCCTCCTTCTTCTGCTGTTCCGTGATAGGCGGAACACTCAGCTTCCCAGGAGACACTGTGTTCAGTGTTCCGCCTATCACGGAGGCCCTCTCCGAGGATGAGAGGGCCTCCGTGATAGGTGAACACTGAACACAGTGGGCCAGATTCACATAGAGATATGACGGTGTATCTCCTGATACACCGTCGTATCTCTGAGTTGTGCCGGTCATATCTATGCGACTAATTCATAGAATCAGTTACGCATAGATATGCCTAAGATCCGACACTGTGTTACACCGTCGGATCTTAGGCTGCAATTCCAGGCCGGCCGCTAGGTGGCGTTTCGCTTGATTTACGCGACGATTATGCAAATGAGGAGATACGTCGATTCCGAAACGAAGGACCGCCCGGCGCTTTTTTGTTGCGTCGTTTGCGTTCGGCTTTTTCCGGCGTATAGTTACCCCTGCTTCTATGAGGCGCAGCCAATGTTAAGTATGGCCGTCGTTCCCGCGTCAAATTTTTTTTTTTTACGTCGTTTGCGTACGTCGATTCACAAAAGCGCTGGACGCAAGTTACGCTCACGCCGAAACCAATGACGTCCTAGCGACGTCATTGGGAGCAATGCACGCCGGGAAAATTCGCGGACGGCGCATGCGCATTTAAATCGGCGGGGGGACGCACCTGATTTAAATACTACACTCCCCCTAGCCGCGGAATTTGAATTCCGCCGGGGGATTTACAAACCGCCGGCGCAAGTTTCGAGGTAAGTGCTTTCTGAATACTGCACTAGCCTCTCAAATTTGCACCGGCGGATCGTAATTCAGATAGATTACGCGGGTCTAAAGATCCGCTAATCTATCTGAATCTAGCCCAGTATCTCCTGGGAAGCTGAGTGTTCCGCCTATCACGGAACAGCAGAAGGAGGAGGCGCGGCTTTTGAAAAAAATGTCAAAAATCTCAAAAATATTCCGATTGCACACCTTCCGGCAAAATGGCCAAGTAGTAAAAGGGTGCTGAAACGATCACCGGCTGGGAACCGGAAAGCAAATCATATATATATATATATTCGCCAGCACACCAGGAATCATAACGTCCAAAGATTTAATGCATATCTATTATGTCAAAAAGAGCAACGTTTCGAGGCCACGCAGGACCTCTTCGTCAGGCAAAAACGAAGAGGTCCTGCGTGGCCTCGAAACGTTGCTCTTTTTGACATAATAGATATGCATTAAATCTTTGGACGTTATGATTCCTGGTGTGCTGGCGAATATATATATATATGTTTTGAAAAAAATGGACGGGCGCGGTCTGACAGATACTGCATGTCTTAGGATAAGGTAAGGGATCGTTAAGACATGCAGTGAGGCATGTAATGGGGTACAGTGAGTCTGGCATGTAGTGGCACAGTGAGGCATGTAATGGGGCACAGTGAGTCTGGCATGTAGTGGCACAGTGAGGCATGTAATGGGGCACAGTGAGGCATGTAGTGGCACAGTGAGGCATGTAATGGGGCACAGTGAGTCTGGAATGTAATGGCACAGTGAGGCATGTAGTGGCACAGTGAGGCATGTAATGGGGCACAGTGAGTCTGGAATGTAATGGCACAGTGAGGCATGTAGTGGCACAGTGAGGCATGTAATGGGGCACAGTGAGTCTGGCATGTAATGGCACAGTGAGGCATGTAATGGGGCACGGTGAGTCTGGCATGTAGTGGCACAGTGAGGCATGTAATGGGGCACAGTGAGTCTGGCATGCAATGGCACAGTGAGGCATGTAGTGGCACAGTGAGGCATGTAATGGCACAGTGAGGCATGTAGTGGCACAGTGAGGCATGTAATGGGGCACAGTGAGTCTGGAATGTAATGGCACAGTGAGGCATGTAGTGGCACAGTGAGGCATGTAATGGGGCACAGTGAGTCTGGCATGTAATGGCACAGTGAGGCATGTAGTGGCACAGTGAGGCATGTAATGGAGCACAGTGAGTCTGGCATGTAATGGCACAGTGAGGCATGTAGTGGCACAGTGAGGCATGTAATGGGGCACAGTGAGTCTGGCATGTAATGGCACAGTGAGGCATGTAGTGGCACAGTCTGGCATGCAATGGTGGCACAGTCTGGCATGTAATGGAACAGTGAGGCGAGGCATGACTAGTAGAGTTGAGCGGACACCTGGATGTTCGGGTTCGGGTCCGAACCCGAACTTTAAAAAAAAAGTCCGGGTTCAGGAACCCAAACCCGAACTCCGAACCCCATTGTAGTCAATGGGACACAGACTTTTAGAAAAAAACCTTCAGGTCTGGTATGGATATTCAGGGGAACCCCGCCGTCAATTTAAAACAAAAATGACGTGCGGTTCCCCCTAAATATCCATAACCAGACCCGTTATCCGAGCACGTTGACCTGGCCGGCCGCAGAAAAGAGGAGGGGACAGAGTGCGGCCCCCCCCCTCTCCTGAACCGCACCAGGCCACATGCCCTCAACATGGGGAGGATGTCCCCATGTTGATGGGGACAAGGGTCTCATCCCCACAACCCTTGCCCGGTGGTTGTGGGGGTATGCGGGCGGGAGGTTTATCAGAATCTGGAAGACCCCTTTAACAAAGGGGACCCCCAGATCCTGACCCCCCCTGTGTGAAATGGTAATGGGGTACACTGTACCTCTACCATTTCACGAAGGAAGTGTAAAGTATTGCAAAAAAAACCACACACACCGTAGAATAAAGTCCTTTATTAAAAAAAAAAAAAAACTCCAGCGGTGAGAAATCCACTCGTTCCCGGCTGCCTGCGTTGTCCTGATCCTGCGACGGGTCTTTCCTGGAAGAGGAAAGACCCTGGGCTTACCCAGTGATGTAGCAGAGGGTACGTCAGAGGGGGCGGGGTCACGTGACGGGTGGCCCTAAAGGGTCTGGTTATTGAATTTGCGGGGACCTCCGCGCATTTTTTTTCCCGAACTCCGATCCCGGACCCAAACTTTTTTCAATTATTCGGGTTCGGGTCCGGGTTCGGGAAAAACCCAAAGTCCGTACCGAACCCGAACTTTACAGTTCGGGTTCGCTCAACCCTAATGACTAGTAGGAAGGGGGTCATCTTATACGGCGAGTACATCCCATAACCAATATTTTAGCTGGGAAATTAGGGGGTCGTCTTATACGCTGGCAAATACAGTACATCTTTTCATATGTTGCAGTAATGTGTGCTTGTGACAGACCCAACCAGGACAGGGGCTTTTGGAGAGGACAAGGGGCAAACCTCCTACCCACTGAATATGGCCCATGGAGAGAGCAGGAAGGTTCTATTACGTGGTTGTCCACCATTAGAGAATTGGGAGCGAGGCTTGGATTACTTCTCTGAATAAGGACCATAAAGCTTTCCTTCTGGAGTGGATGGAAAGATGTAATATTAATCATGTACAGATTAATGGTCGGAGGGAATATGGTGGTCCTCCTGCAGACTGGGTTGGAGGGGCTCCTTCACTTGGGACAGAAATATTTATCAACCAATAATCCTCAAGAAATCTATGAAGATAAATTATTTCCACTGTATCAGACTGCTGGGACGCTGTTTACTTGTCTAGTGGACATAATACACAAGACAATCAGAAGACAAAGTTTGTGTTTCTCTCATTGTTAATTGGGTCACCTATTGTTTCTGTCTGTCTGCTGGTATTTTGTCCACTCCATCTTGTTAGCAAACTTTTGTGGGATGTTATATGTTTGTTAATAATGCCACGTACACAAGATCGGAAATTCCGACAAGAAAACCGTGGATTTTTTTCCAAAGATGGCCATACGTATGTATATGTTGCTTTGCCTACCCGTGCCATTCTGCCAAAGTATATCACGTGAGGCAGTCGACAAGCGGGTAAAATTTAGCATGGGCGTGGAAGTCCAGCAGAGTTGATTTTGCCAAAACTATCATCTTCATGGAAACACAAACTTTTTAGGGCAGTTTCCATGTAAAACTTTAATAATTCGCACCAGCCACTCACATAACATTTTTCAAGAATCACAAGAGATGTTAATTTTCTGGTATTTTGGAACATCCCAATACAGTGGAACCTTGGTTTACGAGTAACGCGGTTAACGAGCGTTTTGAATAACGAGCAACTTTTTTTTTTTATTATGACTGGGTTTGTGAGTGTTATCTTGCAAAACAAGCAGAATTCAAGCTAATGGGGTGTGCAGTACCGCATTTAGCCAGAGGTGCGGGGGCGCCGGTGACACTCTGAACGGTTCTGAGCCGTTCCGAGCCGCTCAGAAATCACTCGGAATCACTCGGAAATACTCAGTTCCCAAGTGTTTCCAAGCCTTTCCGAGGGTTTCCAAGATCCGCCGAGCTGTCCCCAAGTATTTCCGAGGCACTCCGGCGCCCTCCCCACCTCTGGCCACATGCGGTATTGCATGCAATAGAAGTCAATGGGGAACAAATTATCTTAATTTCTATTGACATCTATGGTTGCACAAATGTTGTCTGAAATTCCGAACGTCAAGAACGCGGTGACGTACAACACGTATGACGAGCCGAGAAAAAAGAAAGTTCAATAGGCAGTGCGGCTCTTCTGCTTGATTCCGAGCATGCTTGTTTTTTTTGTGTGCGCCGGAATTGCATACAGACGATCGGAATTTCCGACAAGAACCAGCTCTCAAATTTTTGCTGTCGGAAATCCTGACAGAAAAAGTCAGATTGAGCCTACACACGGTCGTAATTTCCGACCAAAGGCTCACATCAAACTTTTCTTGTCGGAATTTCCGATCGTGTGTACACGGCATTAGAGTGCTACAGACCTCTGCCCCACACCGGCAGCAGTTCCAGGGGCCCAGGGTGAGATGGTGTTATGGTGACCACATTTCCAAACTACAAATTAGGGACACCCCCCTTCCCAAAAATCAGCTTGTGCTGTAATGAATCACAGCGCAGTGATTGGACACAAGAGGCGGGATTTATGATTTCTCCAATCACAAACAGGGGGCGGGGACTGTGCTCCTCCAGGCATTCTTGGCCAGGACAAGTACTGTCATTGAGTAAAGCAGTGATGTGGCAGCATAGGCGTGCGCACAGGGTGTGCCAGGTGTGCCTGGGCACACCCTAATCACCCTGTGTGGTGCAGATTGCACCAAAACATACTGCGTTAAATGTGCACTAACGCACAGAAAAATACAGCATTAAACGGCACATAACACACTGAAATATACAACGTTAAATGTGTACTAATGCACAGAAATATACTGCATTAAACATGCAGTAATGCACAGAAATATACTGCGTTAAACGTGCAGTAACGCACATGAAGTAGACCCCTGATATTTCACCAAAGCTCCCTAATGGGGCTCCTAAAAAAAAAAAAATATTAAAAAAATAAAAACTACTGACACTGTCCACTGCCCTACTGACACCAATCTCTGCCCTACTGACACACTCCACCACTCTGCTGACACCATCAGTATACTGTATATACACTTGCACACTCATGCAAATGTTTGTCCTTTGGGGTGCACACCCTAATGCAATAGGCTGCGCACACCTATGTGTGGCAGGCTTTTTTGGGGGCATTAGATTGGCCCAGGGGGGGGGGGGGTGGCTGTGTCAGTTTCATTCCGGGACACTGTATTGTCCTGGAATGAAGGTGCCCGGGACAGACCTGCAAAATGCGGGACTGTCCCGGGCAATCCGGGACACGTGGTCACCCTAGATGGTAGTGGTTCTTCTTCCCCAGTGGAAGTCAGAGATGCAGGGAGGGGAGGAAGCCAGGAGCCAGGAGCGGCAGGGCAAGGACTCTGGAGAGGAGGAAGCCGTTCTCCTTCCCCAGCATCAGATCCACAGTCTGATATGGAGGGTGGAGGAATCCGGCCTCCCTCCCAACAGTTATCTGAAGTGGATGATGCTGGGTCCCCAGCTGAAGCGCTGAAAAGAAGGCAGAGTTCTGCTGGCCTCTGTCTAGCACCTACAGTGTCTCCATGGCTTCAGGGAGGTTGGGGCAGTCGAAGCCCCTCTCCACAGCAGCAGTCTGAGCCCTAGAATGGTAAAGATCATCCAGCTGAAACACTGGCAGCCGGAGAGGGATTCCACGACCTCTGTCCTACACTAATTGATGAGAACTATTCCCTGCGGCCCAGAATGGAGATCATGTGGGTTCCCTTTGCCCAACTAATGCAGTTCCAGACCAGGTGGAGGTTTTGGACCTTGTTAGTTCACTTTTGATGGTGACAGACCCAACCAGGGACAGGGGCAACGGATTATCCCCGCCCCCTAGTGGTTAACCCCTTCCCTGCCAGTGTCATTGACACAGTAATCAGTGCATTTTTATAGCACTGATCGCTGTATAAATGTGAATGGTCCCAAAATAGCGTCAAAAGTGTCCGATGTGTCCGCCATAATGTTGCAGTCACGAAAAAAAAAACGCAGATCGCCGCCATTACTAGTAAAAAAAATAAAAATAATAAACATGTCATAAAACTATCCCCTATTTTGTAGACGCAAACCAATCAATATACGCTTATTGTGATTTTTTTTACCAAAAATATGTAGAAGAATACGTATCCTAAACTGAGGAAAAAATACTGTATTTATCGGCGTATACCGCGCACTTTTTTCCCCTTAAAATAAGGGGAAAATTGTGGGAGCGCGATATACGGCGATACCCGCTTCCCGCGCTCAGTTTGAATGCCTGCGCCGACATATACCGAGTGCAGTACACTCGGCTACATTCGGCCAGGCTCGGCTTCGCTCGTGCTCACGCATAAACGTCACAGAGCGTGAGCACGTGCGAAGCCGAGCCTGGCCGAATGTAGCCGAGTGTACTGCACGACGGTATATGTCGGTGCAGGCATTCAAACTGAGCGCGGGAAGCGGCGATTCGACGGGTAACAGCGCGGGAGAAGCCGGGAGGACACCACCGAAGCCACAGACGGACGCCGGACCCGACAAGGAGGACACCACCAAAGCCGCAGACGGACGCCGGACCCGACGAGGAGGACACTACCGAAGCCGCAGCCGGATGCCGGATCTGATGAGGCCACCGATGGACGCCGCACAAGACACCAGAACTGTAAGTACTAAAATGTTTTTTTTTACAGGAATGCGGGTCCACATTAGGGGTGCGCGCTATACGCCGGAGCGCGCAATACCCCGATAAATACGGTAGTTTTTTTTTATGGAGATATTTATTATAGCAAAAAGGTAAAAAATATTGCTTTTTTTTTTCAAAATTGTCGCTCTATTTTTGTTAAAAACCGCAGAGGTGATCAAATACCACCAAAAGAAAGCTCTATTTGTGGGGGAAAAAAGGACGTTGAGCCACGTCGCACGACCGCGCAATTGTCAGTTTAAGCGACGCAGTGCCGAATCGCAAAAAGTGGCCCGGTCTTTGGCCAGCCAAATGGTCCGGGGCTGAAGTGGCTAACATCTCTTGTGCTTCTTGAAAAATTATTAAAGTCTTACATGGAAACTGCCCTGAAGATGTTTGTGTTTCCATGAAGATGATGGTTTTGGCAAAATCAACTCCGCTGGACTTCCACGGCCATGCTAAACTTTAGCGTAACCTTTACTTTGACGTTGTAACTTTTCTAAACAAAGCATTTCGTTGGGGTCAGAGGTTGTTATGATTACACGGCGAGGACCTGTCACACAGGGTCAGTGCAGGTGGGGGAGGGGGCATATATTCCGGTCAGTGGGTCACATCTTCTTCCTCCTCCTCACTTACCATGTGTGTGTCCCTCCAGGCTGTATTGCTGCATCCGATACACTGGAAATTCCATTGCCGGGATCCCGCAAAGGAAGAGAGCCAACAGGAGTATCGCCTCCATTATCCTGGGGGCCCCGGGGCCGGGCTGGGTGCTGGAGTCCCCCATGACGGGTCTAGAGAGCACATAGACAGCGTGTCACCTCGCTACTTGCTCATTGTCCCAGTGACACCATCTGTCTAATCCCTCTGTAATCCCGTCACAGGCCTAATTATCTGCTCATCTGTGTCTGGGCTCTCCCAGTTACCGGACAGTTCATTTCCCAGTTCTGAACTGGAATTTAGGGACTCTCTAGTCAACATATCAATAAAAAGACTGGGCAAGTCAAGTGGTCTGTTATTCCGAGGACTAAGCAATTCCTCTATATAGATCTTATATCACTAGAGGGGTCAGCAGCAGGAGGAAGAAGGTCCTGATTCCTCTATATAGATCTTATATCACTAGAGGGGTCACCAGCAGGAGGAGGGAGGTCCTGATTCCTCTATATAGATCTTTATATCACTAGAGGGGTCAGCAGCAGGAGGAAGAAGATCCTGATTCCTCTATATAGATCTTATATCACTAGAGGGGTCAGCAGCAGGAGGAAGAAGATCCTGATTCCTCTATATAGATCTTTATATCACTAGAGGGATTACCAGCAGGAAGAAGGAGGTCCTGATTCCTCTATATAGATCTTTATATCACTAGAGGGGTCACCAGCAGGAGGAAGGAGGTCCTGATTCCTCTATATAGATCTTTATATCACTAGAGGGGTCACCAGCAGGAGGAAGGAGGTCCTGATTCCTCTATATAGATCTTTATATCACTAGAGGGGTCACCAGCAGGAGGAAGGAGGTCCTGATTCCTCTATATAGATCTTTATATCACTAGAGGGATCACCAGCAGGAGGAAGGAGGTCCTGATTCTTCTATAGATCTTTATATTACTAGAGAGATCACCAGCAGGAGGAAGGAGGTCCTGATTCCTCTATATATATATTTATATCACTAGAGGGGTCACCAGCAGGAGGAAGGAGGTCCTGATTCCTCTATATAGATCTTCATATCACTAGAGGGGTCACCAGCAGGAGGAAGGAGGTCCTGATTCCTCTATATAGATCTTTATATCACTAGAGGGATCACCAGCAGGAGGAAGGAGGTCCTGATTCCTCTATATAGATCTTCATATCACTAGAGGGGTCACCAGCAGGAGGAAGGAGTCCTGATCCCTCTATATAGATCTTTATATCACTAGAGGGGTCACCAGCAGGAGGAAGGAGGTCCTGATTCCTCTATATAGATCTTTATATCACTAGAGGGATTACCAGCAGGAGGAAGGAGATCCTGATTCCTCTATATAGATCTTTATATCACTAGAGGGGTCACCAGCAGGAGGAAGGAGGTCCTGATTCCTCTATATAGATCTTTATATCACTAGAGGGGTCACCAGCAGGAGGAAGGAGGTCCTGATTCCTCTATATAGATCTTTATATCACTAGAGGGGTCACCAGCAGGAGGAAGGAGGTCCTGATTCCTCTATATAGATCTTTATATCACTAGAGGGGTCACCAGCAGGAGGAAGGAGGTCCTGATTCCTCTATATAGATCTTTATATCACTAGAGGGGTCACCAGCAGGAGGAAGGAGGTCCTGATTCCTCTATATAGATCTTTATATCACTAGAGGGGTCACCAGCAGGAGGAAGGAGGTCCTGATTCCTCTATATAGATCTTTATATCACTAGAGGGGTCACCAGCAGGAGGAAGGAGGTCCTGATTTCTCTATATCAGGGTTTGACAAATTTGCTTGGAATCTAGGAGCCAGCTAAAAAAGTTAGGAGCCAGAAACGCGCCCCGTCCCGCTGAGCTCGAGCGCAGAAGCGAACGCATACTTGAGCTTGTAAGATCGCTGCGCAAATACTGTGTGACAGAAAGTATTGCAACGACCGCCATTTTATTCTCTAGGGTGTTAGAATAAAAAATATATATAATGTTTGGGGGTTCTAATTAGAAGGAAGGAGATGGCAATGAAAACACAGGGGAAGCTCCATTAGTCTTGTAATGCCAACGGCCACGACAAGATGGCGCCAGATCACAGAAGGAAGCATAGGCCTGCAAAAGGCCGCAAAGGCGCGGTCTCAATTACCGACCGGCGCGGCGGGGGAGGTTTTGGCGCACCTACCCCGGAGCGTGATATTGTCGGGCCACGCCGGGTGGTAATTGAGGCTGCGGCTTTGCGGCCTTCTGCAGGCCTATGCTCCCCAGGCGCCAGGTCACTAATTTTAGTCGCAATTGCGACCTGGCGCCCGGATTTTGTCGAGCCCTGCTCTATATAGATCTCATTTATAATACAGTCCAGTTCTGGAGACCTCACTTACTGATTAGATTGCCTGATTCTGGACTTGTTCTATCTTAATAGTAAGGAATAAACTGTGGGAACGTAATATGTATGGTCTGGAAGAATAAAGGAGGGACACGACTTCATTTAAATATCGTACATGAAGGGTGTGAATAGAGGAGGGGAGTATCTTCAGTATGAAGCCAATAACACGGGGACATGACCCCTAAATAGCAGAAGGAAAGTTCAAAACTAACCTTGGAAAGTATTATGTTACCGAAAGAGTAGTTGATGCTTGGAACCAGTGGCGGCTGGTTCTCAAAATTTTTGGGGGGACGCAAACAAATGAAAAAATAAAAAAGACAATTGCAGCCTCACTGTGCCCATCAAAGGCAGCCACTGTGCCATCAATTGTCGCCACTGTGCCATGCCATCAATTGTCGCCACTGTGCCATCAATTGTCGCCACTGTGCCCATCAATTGTCACCACTGTGCCATGCCAAACGCAGCCACTGTGCCATCAAACGCAGCCACTGTGCCATCAATTGTCGCCACTGTGCCATCAATTGTCACCACTGTGCCCATCAATTGTCACCACTGTGCCATGCCAAACGCAGCCACTGTGCCATCAATTGTCGCCACTGTGCCATCAATTGTCACCACTGTGCCCATCAATTGTCACCACTGTGCCATGCCAAACGCAGCCACTGTGCCATCAAACGCAGCCACTGTGCCATGCTATCAATTGTTACCACTGTGCCCACATCAGTTGTCACCACTGTGCCCACATCAATTGTCGCCACTGTGCCCACATCAATTGTCCCCACTGTGCCCACATCAATTGTCCCCACTGTGCCCACATCAATTGTCCCCACTGTGCCCACATCAATTGTCCCCACTGTGTCCACATCAATTGTAGCCACTGTGCCCACATCACTTTTCCCCACTGTGCCCACATTAATTATAGCCACATCAATTGTCCCCACTGTGCCCACATCAATTGTCCCCACTGTGCCCACATCAATTGTAGCCACTGTGCCCACATCAATTTTCCCCACTGTGCCCACATCAATTGTAGCCACTGTGCCCACATCAATTGTCCCCACTGTGCCCACATCAATTGTCCCCACTGTGCCCACATCAATTGTCCCCACTGTGCCCACATCAATTTTCCCCACTGTGCCCACATCAATTGTCCCCACTGTGCCCACATCAATTGTCCCCCACTGTGCCCACATCAATTGTAGCCACTGTGCCCACATCAATTGTCCCCACTGTGCCCTGTAAAATGCTGCCAGTCAGATTGCCCCCCCCCCCCCCCCCCAGCCCGGCACTTACCTTTCTGGGGTTCGCCATCCTCCTTCCACGGTCCCTCGATGTCTTCTGCCGCCCTCGATGACGCTTCAGCCAATCAGGTTACTGATAACCAGAATCAGTGAACCTGATTGGCTGAGACGACCTGTCAGTCTTATCCAATGGACGTAGCCCACTACGTTTCGAGGATAAGACATCCGGGAGCTGAAGGGCTGTACTGGGAAAGCCTATCAGAGCGCACTTCCGCACAGCCAACCAGCTGCCCTTATTCAGATAGCCGGCGCCCAATGTCCGGTTATCTGAATAGGCTGGCCACAATGCAATGCATGAGTGTATGTTATTTGCGCGGCGCTGCAGAACGAAATTTTAAAAGCCTTAAAGGGACGTTTTTTTTTTGGTTTTTTTATGACTACAGAAAGGGGGGGGCGGCGCCTGGGCGCCCCCTACGGACGGGCCGCCACTGCTTGGAACAGACTTCCAGCAGTTGAGTTAGTCAACAATAAGTGGGGAGTTGGGGAGCGTCTGTGGGCACGGAGAGAGAAGCGCCGACATAAAAATGAGGAATGAGCGCTGTGGCGGATATTAATCTGCGGCGGATGCTGAGAGATTTCTGTTCAGTCTTTGCCGGCAGACTCGGAGCAATTACCAGGCAGGGCTGCCGCCAGCTCATTTCCCTCAGGGGCCGGAGCGCCTCTCCAGGGAGATCTCAGCCGATCCTGCGCATCAATGACGGCGTTTTATAAAAGGCTGAAATAAGATACTTTGCCCTTTTTTTTTATTTGAAGTGCTGATAACAGACGTTTTACTTGGTAATAAAGCTTCTCTGGAAATTTCTGCGCTCGTTTTCCTGAATTAATCGTTTTCGGCGCCAATACCTGGGCACTGATAGGTCACGGCGGCGGGGGAGGGGGGGGAGGGTAAATCTGGCTTATTCAGCACCAACAAGGTTAGCAGGGGTGAAGGGGGATGTTTTAGGGTAATGTAATCCCTGAGGGGCCCGAAACGCATTTCTCTGCTGCTGTGCGTTGCGGTAAGGCACATGTGAGCACGCGTGTTACAGAAAGGCAATGCACAGTGGGCTAGATTCAGGTACATTTGCGCTTTTTTTACGGAAGGCGCAGGGCAACGTTTTTGCCCTGCGCCCCCGCAAATTTTCTGCGCTACCCGCGATTCACGGAGCAGTAGCTCCGTAAATTGCGTGGGCGCTCCGGCAAAATGCCCGGCGTAAGCGCTCGCAATTTAAATGATCCCGTAGGGGGCGGGAATCATTTAAATTAGGCGCGTTCCCGCGCCGAGCGTAGTGCGCATGCTCCGTCGGGAAACTTTCCCGACGTGCATTGCGGCAAATGACGTCACAAGGACGTCATTTGCTTTAAAGGGAACGTGAATGGCGTCCAGCGCCATTCACGATTCACTTACGCAAACTACGTAAATTTTAAATTTCGCGACGCGGGAACGACGGGTATACGTAACATTGGCTGCCCCTGCTAATAGCAGGGGCAGCCTTACGCGAAAACCGCCGTACGCAAACGACGTAAACTGCGTACGCAAGGCTCGCGTAACGTTGTGAATCGGCGTTAGTATGCAATTTGCATACTATACGCTGAGCACAACGGGAACGCCACCTAGCGGCCATCGCAAGAATGCAGCCTAAGATATGAGGGCATAAGAGCCTTATGCCGCGCAGATCTTAGGCTGCAGTCGGCGTAACGAGGTTCCTGAATCAGGAGCATTCGCTACGCCGGCGCAAGTAAGCAATTGTGCTGCGTAACTATGGTTACGCAGGCGCAATTGCTCTTTGAATCCGGTCCAGTATCTCTAAAAATAACTCAACACAGATATCATTTCTAACCCCTAAGTGAAAATGTCCAAATTGGGCCCAAAGTGTCAATATTTTGTGTGGCCACCATTATTTCCCAGCACTGCCTTAACCCTCTTGTCTTGGGCATGGAGGTCACCAGAAGTTCACAGGTTGCCAGTGGAGTCCTCTTCCCCTCCCCCATGATGACATCACAGAGCTGGTGGATGTTAGAGACCTTGCGCTCCTCCACCTTCCATTTGAGGATCCCCCACAGATGATCAATAGGGTTTAGGTCTGGAGACATGCTTGGCCAGTCCATCACCTTTACCCTCAGCTTCTTTAGCAAGGCAGTGGTGGTCTTGGAGGTGTGTTTGGGGTCATTATCATGTTGGAATACTACCCTGCGGCCCAGTCTCTGAAGGGAGGGGATCATGCTCTTCTTCAGTATGTCACAGTACATGTTGGCATTCATGGTTCCCTCAATGATCTGTAGCTCCCCAGTGCCGGCAGCCCCAGACCATGACACTCCCACCACCATGCCTGACTGTAGAGAAGACACACTTGTCTTTGTTCTCCTCACCTGGCCCCTCCCCCACACACGCCTGACACCATCTGACACCAAATACCTTTATCTTGGTCTCATCAGACCACAGGACACGGTTCCAGTATTCCATGTCCTTAGTCTGCTTGTCTTCAGAAAACTGTTTGTGGTCTTTCTTGTGCATCATCTTTAGAAGAGGCTTCCTTCTGGGATGACAGCCATGCAGACCAATTTGATGCAGTGTGCAGTGTATGGTCTGAGCACTGACAGGCTGACCCCTCCCCCACCCCTTCAACCTCAGACGTATGAGTGCTGCCAGGATTTCCGCAATTTCCGAAAGACGACCTCTGGATATGACGCTGAGCACGTGACCTCAACTTCTTTGGTGGACCATGGCGAGGCGGGGGAGGGGAACCCGTCCTGTTATACCGCTGTATGGTCTTGGCCACCGTGCTGCAGATCAGTTTCAGGGTCTTGGCGATCTTCTTATATCCTCGGCCATCTTTATGTGGAGCAACAATTCTTTTTTTCAGCTCCTCAGAGAGTTCTTTGCCATGAGGTGCCATGTTGAACTTCCAGTGACCGGTGTGAGAGAGTGAGAGCGATAACACCGAATTTAACACACCTGCTCCCCATTCACACCTGAGACCTTGTAACACTAACGAGTCACATGACACCGAGGGAGGGAAAATGGCTAATTAAGCCCAATTTGGACATTTTCACTTAGGGGTGTACTCACTTTTGTTGCCAGCAGTTTAGACATTAATGGCTGTGTGTTGAGTTATTTTGAGGGGACGGCAAATTTACACTATTATACAAGCTGTACACTCACTACACAACATTGTAGATACAAAGTGTCATTTCTTCAGTGTTGTCACATGAAAAGATACAAGAAAATATTTACAAAATGTGAGGGGTGTACTTACTTTTGTGAGATACTGTGTGTGAATTGGCGCATTATGGTGCTGCTTATTTTTTATGGCACCCCAATGTACTAAAGCAGTGGTCTCCAAACTGCGGCCCATTGCTTGCCTTTTGTCCGGCCCTTGGGGTACTATTCCTTCCACTGACACCAACAATGGGGCACTATTCCTCCCACTGATACCGATGATGGGGCACAATTCCTTTTACTGACACCAATGATGGGGCTCCTTGCTTCCCACTGACACCAATGATGAGGAACTATTCCTCTCACTGACACCAACAATGGGGTTCTAAACCTCCTATTGACACCCTATTGTTCTGTATCAGGCCTGAGCCTAGGCCCTTTAGAAGAAAAGTCAATGGCCCAGATTCAGGTAGAATTGCCCCTTTTTTACGGAGGCACAGGGCAGCGTTTTTGCCCTGCGCCCCCGCAAATTATCTGCGCTGCGCGCGATTCACGGAGCAGTAGCTCCGTAAATTGCGTGTGCGCTCTTTAAAATTGCCCTGCGTAAGGGCGCCTAATGTAAATGATCCCGTAGGGGGCGGGAATCATTTAAATTAGGCGCGCTCCCGCGCCGAGCGTAGAGCGCATGCTCCGTCGGGAAACTTTCCCGACGTGCATTGCGGCAAATGACGTCGCAATGACGTCATTTGCTTCCAAGTGAACATGAATGGCGTCCAGCGCCATTCACGAAGCACTTACGCAAACGACGTAAAATGTGAACGTCACAACGCGGGAACGACGGGTATACTTTAGCATTGGCTGCCCCTGCTATTAGAAGGGGCAGCCTTACGCTAAAGACGCCGTACGGAAACTCCGTAACTTGCGTACGCAGGGCTCGCGCAACATTGTGAATCGGTGTTAGTATGCAATTTGCATACTATACGCTGATCACAATGGGATCGCCCCCTAGCAGCCATCGCAAGAATGCAGCCTAAAATCTGCGTGGCATAAGAGCCTTATGCCACGCAGATTTTAGCCTGCAGTCGGCGTTACGATGTTCCTGAATCACGAGCATTCGTAACGCCGGCGCAAGTCAGCAATTGCGCTGCGTAACTATGGTTACGCAGGCGCAATTGCTCTCTGAATCTGGGCCAATGTTCTGTATAAGGTCTGAGCCTAGGACCTCAGAAGAAACATCAATGTTCTGTATAAGGCCCGAGCCTAGGACCTCAGAAGAAAGGTCAATGTTCTGTATAAGGCCCGAGCCTAGGACCTCAGAAGAAAGGTCAATGTTCTGTATAAGGCCCGAGCCTAGGACCTCAGAAGAAAAGTCAATGTTCTGTATAAGGCCTGAGCCTAGGCCCTTTAGAAGAAAAGTCAATGTTCTGTATAAGGCCGGAGCCTAGGACCTCAGCAGAAAAGTCAATGTTCTGTATAAGGCCGGAGCCTAGGATCTCAGAAGAAAAGTCAATGTTCTGTATAAGGCCTGAGCCTAGGACCTCAGAAGAAAAGTCAATGTTCTGTATAAGGCCTGAGCCTAGGACCTCAGAAGAAAAGTCAATGTTCTGTATAAGGCCGGAGCCTAGGACCTCAGAAGAAAAGTCAATGTTCTGTATAAGGCCTGAGCCTAGGACCTTAGAAGAAAAAACAATGTTCTGTATAAGGCCTGAGCCTAGGCCCTTTAGAAGAAAAGTCAATGTTCTGTATAAGGTCTGAGCCTAGGCCCTCAGAAGAAAAGTCAATGTTCTGTATAAGGCCCGAGCCTAGGACCTCAGAACAAAAGTAAATGTTCTGTATAAGGCACGAGCCTAGGCCCTTTAGAAGAAAAGTCAATGTTCTGTATAAGGCCTGAGCCTAGGACCTCAGAAGAAAAGTCAATGTTCTGTATAAGGCCTGAGCCTAGGACCTCAGAAGAAAAGTCAATGTTCTGTATAAGGCCTGAGCCTAGGACCTTTAGAAGAAAAGTCAATGTTCTGTATAAGGCCTGAGCCTAGGACCTCAGAAGAAAGGTCAATGTTCTGTATAAGGCCTGAGCTTAGGACCTTTAGAAGAAACATCAATGTTCTGTATAAGGCACGAGCCTAGGCCCTTTAGAAGAAAAGTCAATGTTCTGTATAAGGCCCGAGCCTAGGACCTCAGAAGAAAAGTCAATGTTCTGTATAAGGCCTGAGCCTAGGACCTCAGAAGAAAAGTCAATGTTCTGTATAAGGCTGGAGCCCAGGCCCTTTAGAAGAAAAGTCAATGTTCTGTATAAGGCCTGAGCCTAGGACCTTAGAAGAAAAAACAATGTTCTGTATAAGGCCTGAGCCTAGGCCCTTTAGAAGAAAAGTCAATGTTCTGTATAAGGTCTGAGCCTAGGCCCTCAGAAGAAAAGTCAATGTTCTGTATAAGGCCCGAGCCTAGGACCTCAGAACAAAAGTAAATGTTCTGTATAAGGCACGAGCCTAGGCCCTTTAGAAGAAAAGTCAATGTTCTGTATAAGGCCTGAGCCTAGGACCTCAGAAGAAAAGTCAATGTTCTGTATAAGGCCTGAGCCTAGGATCTCAGAAGAAAAGTCAATGTTCTGTATAAGGCCTGAGCCTAGGACCTCAGAAGAAAAGTCAATGTTCTGTATAAGGCCTGAGCCTAGGACCTCAGAGGAAAAGTCAATGTTCTGTATAAGGCCTGAGCCTAGGACCTCAGAAGAAACATCAATGTTCTGTATAAGGCCTGAGCCTAGAACCTTAGAAGAAACATCAATGTTCTGTATAAGGCCTGAGTCTAGGACCTCAGAAGAAAAATCAATGTTCTGTATAAGGCCTGAGCCTAGGACCTCAGAAGAAACATCAATGTTCTGTATAAGGTCTGAGCCTAGGACCTCAGAAGAAACATCAATATTCTTTATAAGGTCTGAGCCTAGGACCTCAGAAGAAAAGTCAATGTTCTGTATAAGGTCTGAGCCTAGGACCTTTAGAAGAAATGTCAATGTTCTGTATAAGGCCCGAGCCTAGGACCTCAGAAGAAAAGTCAATGTTCTGTATAAGGCCTGAGCCTAGGACCTCAGAAGAAAAGTCAATGTTCTGTTTAAGGCCTGAGCCTAGGACCTTAGAAGAAAAGTCAATGTTCTGTATAAGGCCTGAGCCTAGGACCTCAGAAGAAAAGTCAATGTTCTGTTTAAGGCCTGAGCCTAGGACCTTAGAAGAAAAGTCAATGTTCTGTATAAGGCCTGAGCCTAGGACCTCAGAAGAAAAGTCAATGTTCTGTATAAGGCCTGAGCCTAGGACCTTAGAAGAAAAGTCAATGTTCTGTATAAGGCCTGAGCCTAGGACCTCAGAAGAAAAGTCAATGTTCTGTATAAGGCCTGAGCCTAGGACCTTAGAAGAAAAGTCAATGTTCTGTATAAGGCCTGAGCCTAGGACCTCAGAAGAAAAGTCAATGTTCTGTATAAGGCTTGAGCCTAGAACCTTTAGAAGAAACGTCAATGTTCTGTATAAGGCCTGAGCCTAGGACCTTTAGAAGAAAAGTCAATGTTCTGTATAAGGCTTGAGCCTAGACCCTTTAGAAGAAAAGTCAATGTTCTGTATAAGGCCTGAGCCTAGGACCTCAGAAGAAAAGTCAATGTTCTGTATAAGGCCCGAGCCTAGGCCCTTTAGAAGAAAAGTCAATGTTCTGTATAAGGTCTGAGCCTAGGCCCTTTAGAAGAAAAGTCAATGTTCTGTATAAGGCCTGAGCCTAGGATCTCAGAAGAAAAGTCAATGTTCTGTATAAGGCCTGAGCCTAGGACCTCAGAAGAAAAGTCAATGTTCTGTATAAGGCCTGAGCCTAGGACCTCAGAGGAAAAGTCAATGTTCTGTATAAGGCCTGAGCCTAGGACCTCAGAAGAAACATCAATGTTCTGTATAAGGCCTGAGCCTAGAACCTTAGAAGAAACATCAATGTTCTGTATAAGGCCTGAGTCTAGGACCTCAGAAGAAAAATCAATGTTCTGTATAAGGCCTGAGCCTAGGACCTCAGAAGAAACATCAATGTTCTGTATAAGGTCTGAGCCTAGGACCTCAGAAGAAACATCAATATTCTTTATAAGGTCTGAGCCTAGGACCTCAGAAGAAAAGTCAATGTTCTGTATAAGGTCTGAGCCTAGGACCTTTAGAAGAAATGTCAATGTTCTGTATAAGGCCCGAGCCTAGGACCTCAGAAGAAAAGTCAATGTTCTGTATAAGGCCTGAGCCTAGGACCTCAGAAGAAAAGTCAATGTTCTGTTTAAGGCCTGAGCCTAGGACCTTAGAAGAAAAGTCAATGTTCTGTATAAGGCCTGAGCCTAGGACCTCAGAAGAAAAGTCAATGTTCTGTATAAGGCCTGAGCCTAGGACCTTAGAAGAAAAGTCAATGTTCTGTATAAGGCCTGAGCCTAGGACCTCAGAAGAAAAGTCAATGTTCTGTATAAGGCTTGAGCCTAGAACCTTTAGAAGAAACGTCAATGTTCTGTATAAGGCCTGAGCCTAGGACCTTTAGAAGAAAAGTCAATGTTCTGTATAAGGCTTGAGCCTAGACCCTTTAGAAGAAAAGTCAATGTTCTGTATAAGGCCTGAGCCTAGGACCTCAGAAGAAAAGTCAATGTTCTGTATAAGGCCCGAGCCTAGGCCCTTTAGAAGAAAAGTCAATGTTCTGTATAAGGTCTGAGCCTAGGCCCTTTAGAAGAAAAGTCAATGTTCTTTATAAGGTCTGAGCCTAGGACCTTTAGAAGAAACATCAATGTTCTGTATAAGGCCTGAGCCTAGGACCTCAGAAGAAAAGTCAATGTTCTGTATAAGGCCTGAGCCTAGGACCTCAGAAGAAAAGTCAATGTTCTGTATAAGGCCTGAGCCTAGGACCTCAGAAGAAACATCAATGTTCTGTATAAGGCCTGAGCCTAGGACCTCAGAGGAAAAGTCAATGTTCTGTATAAGGCCTGAGCCTAGGACCTCAGAAGAAAAGTCAATGTTCTGTATAAGGCCCGAGCCTAGGACCTTTAGAAGAAAAGTCAATGTTCTGTATAAGGCCTGAGCCTAGGACCTCAGAGGAAAAGTCAATGTTCTGTATAAGGCCTGAGCCTAGGACCTCAGAAGAAAAGTCAATGTTCTTTATAAGGCCCGAGCCTAGGACCTTTAGAAGAAAAGTCAATGTTCTTTATAAGGCCTGAGCCTAGGACCTGTCCGTTTAAATGTCACATGTGTCCCTTGAATCCAGACGTTTTATGCTGGAGCTCTTGCTCTAGTCTGGTTAATTTATTCTTTAACTTGGGGTCCATCTCACCATTGTGAATCTGCAATACGTTGTCATAGCTGCGATTACATGACTGTCCACCAGAGGGAACTCTTACCCACACAAGGACATGTTATAACATCTCAGACCACCAGGGGGAGCACACCTCCATAGGACAATACCTATAAATTTGGTAATGATCTATTTGTTTTTATTTCGTTTTTTGCACTGTTGGGACAATCTGTATCATTAGCACTGCATTCATTTTTTGGCATTTGAGTCGCATTTGATTGCTGTGTTCATCATACAACTGGGGGTACATTCGGCAGCCCTGGTTTACCAATTTCAGTGATTTCTAAGTAAATCCTAATGTGATCCTTCATAAGTATTCCACATACTGTATGTATTGTTTGCACATTTAATCTCCTATATATATATATATATATATGTATAAATATTTAACATAACGTCCCTCTTTTACATGGGCTAATATTTGCCCTATGGGCATGATGTTATAACCCCGGCAGTGCTGGCGAGAGCGGTAGAATCCCGACACCGTAATCTGCCCAGATTGCGCCTTTTAAAAAAAATAAATATATAAAGCGACCTTGTGCTACATTGCAGAATGCCAGATTAACCACTTAAGACCCGGACCTTTAGGCAGCTAAAGGACCCGGCCAGTTTTTGCGATTCGGCACTGCGTCGCTTTAACTGACAATTGCGCGGTCGTGCGACGTGGCTCCCAAACAAAATTGGCGTCCTTTTTTCCCCCACAAACAGAGCTTTCTTTTGGTGGTATTTGATCACCTCTGCGGTTTTTATTTTTTTGCGCTATAAACAAAAATAGAGCGACAATTTTGAAAAAAGATGAATATTTTTTACTTTTTTGCTATAATAAATATCCCCCAAAAAGATATAAAAAACAATTTTTTCCCTCAGTTTAGGCCGATACGTATTTTTCGACTTATTTTTGTTAAAAAAAAACGCAATAAGCGTTTATCGATTGGTTTGCGCAAAATTTATAGCGTTTACAAAATAGGGGATAGTTTTATTGCATTTTTATTATTTATTTTTTTACTACTAATGGCGGCGATCACCGATTTTTTTCGTGACTGCGACATTATGGCGGACACTTCGGACAATTTTGACACATTTTTGCGACCATTGTCATTTTCACAGCAAAAAATGCATTAAAAATGCACTGTTTACTGTGAAAATGACAATTGCAGTTTGGGAGTTAACCACAAGGGGGCGCTGAAGGGGTTAAGTGTGACCTCATCTGTGTTTCTAACTGGAGGGGGGTGTGGCTGGACGTGTGACGTCATTGATCGTGTTTCCCTATATTAGGGAACACCCGATCAATGACAGCGCCACAGTGAAGAACGGGGAAGGTGTGTTTACACACAGCTCTCCCCGTTCTTCAGTTCCGGGGACTGATTGCGGGACTCCGGCGGCGATCGGGTCCACTGGTCCCGCGGTCACAGAGCTTCGGACCGGGCCCGCGACCCACGGCTGGGCACTTAAAGAGGACGTACAGGTACGTGCTTGTGCCCAGCCGTGCCATTCTGCCGACGTATATCTGCAGGAGGCGGTCCTTAAGTGGTTAAGTGACTCTGGCACCAACAACAACCATGCCACGTTCAGATGTGCTGGTCTGTGTATTTCAAAAACTGCTGATCTTCTGGGATTTTCACACACAACCATCTCTAGGAATGGTCTGAAAAAGAGAAAATATCCAGTGAGCGGTGGTTGCATGGAAGAAAATGCCTTGTTGAGGTCAGAGGAGAATGGGCAGACTGGTTTGAGGTGATAGAAAGACAACAGTAACTCAAATAACCACTCATTACATCCAAGGTATGCAGAATACCATCTCTGAACGCACAGCACATCCAACCAGATGGACTATAGCAGTAGAAGATCACACCGGGCACCACTCCTGTCACCTAAAAACAGGAAACTGAGGACCGGATTCTCAGAGGACTTATGACGGCGCAGCGCCATGTACGCCGTCGTAAGTCCTAATCTGGGCCGTCGTATCTATGCGACTGATTCTTAGAATCAGTTACGCATAGATAACCATTAGATCCGACAGGCGTAAGGCTCTTACGCCGTCGGATCTAAAATGCAATTTTTTTTTGTTCACTACGTGTCGCCACCGTCGTTTTCCCCGTCGAGTATGCAAATTAGCTAGATACGCGAATTCCCGAACGTACGCGCGGCTGACGCAGTAAAGTTACGACGTTTACTTTAGGCTTGTCCCGGCGTAAAGTTGCCCCTGGGTATATAAGGCGCAATCAATGTTAAGTATGGCCGTTGTTCCCGCGTCGAATTTTAAAAATGTACGTAGTTTGCGTAAGTCGTCCGTGAATGGGGCTAGACGCCATTTACGTTCACGTTGAAACCAATGACGTCCTTGCGACGTCATTTGGAGCAATGCACCCTGGGATATTTTTCGGACGGCCCATGTGCAGTACGTTCGGAGCGGGAACGCGCTTAATTTAAATGCGATACGCCCCGGGTGATTTACGCTACGCCGCCGCAACTTTACAGGCAAGTGCTTTGTGAATAAAGCACTTGCCTGTAAAACTTGGGCCGGCGTAACGTAAATTACATACGTTACGCCGCCGCAGAGATACGCTGGATCTACGAGAATCTGGCCTAGGGTCTACAATTCGCACAGACTCACCAACATTGGACAATAGATTGGAAAAACGTTGCCTGGTCTGAGGAGTCTCGATTTCAGCTGCAACAGTCAGATGGTCGGGTTTAGAATTTAGCATACACAACATGGAAGCATGGATCCATCCTGCCTTGTATCACCGGGTCAGGCTGGTGGTGGGGGTGTAATGGTGTGGGGCGTATCTTCTTGGCACACTTTAAATGATGCTTAATTGGTACTAAGGGGCTCAAACACCACGGCCTACCTGAGTATTGTTGCTGACCATGTCCATCCCTTTATGACTACAGTCTACCCATCTTCTGATGGCTCCTCCCAGCAGGATAATGCACCATGTCACAAAGTGTAATGGGTCCTGGGTGCCGCCTTACCCTCTTCCCTCTCAGGATGACTCTAGCCTCTTGTGCTGCCTGCCCCGCCAATCATGTCACCACTGGACAATGAGGTCACTGTACTCCAATGGCCTCCACACTCGCATCTCCATCCAATAGAGAACCTTTGGGATGTGGTGTGTGACGGAGCTAGCCGGGACAGAGGCTTTTGGAGGGGACTGAATGCTAGCCTCTTGCCTACCGATTATGGGCCCTGGCATTTGGGGGAACGGTGCTCTTTGTGAGCTGTATGCCTGGGGACCCTTGAGGTGGTGTTACTTTGGATTCAGGTCCATGTCCCCCCAAGACACACAGACTCTGCGAACCCTGTATATGCCATATTAGAAATAGTGACCGATTCATAATGTTGGGACACATACTGTTAGAAGATGCTGATGTCAACTCCAGCCACCTGTCTGTTATAATGTAAATGAGTCTAGTATAACTTCTAAGGCAGGGTTCACGCCGATGCGAATTGAGTGCGGCCTAAACCGCATCCAATATGCAGAACATTTCTAAATACATTGTTTTCAATGAGGCTGGTTCACATATGTGCGATGCATTCGCACTGCGCATTGCCGAAAAAACGTGTGCGTATTTTAGGCCTTGCGGTGCGGCTCAGGTGCGAATTCAGGCCCACTATGGGCACGCAGCTGATTCGCAGATGTGTTCATTTCTCTTCAGGATTTCTCTCATTAAGCTCAATACACTTCCCCCCTCCCAGGTCTCCAAATTCACAGCTAATCTGCAGCTAAAACGCAGTGGATCTGCTGAACACTTCTCTTATCTCTCTGCAGAGATAAGAGAGCTGAAATTCGCACTGCACTAGTGTGAATCCGGCCTAATAGGTAGATTCAGAAAGAGTTAGGCCGGCTTATCAGTAGATAAGCCGACCTAACTCAGAATCTACGCCGACTTATGTTTAAGTGTATGCTCAAACAGAGATACACTTAAACATATCTAAGATACGACAGCTTGCGCCGTCCTATCTTAGATTGCAATATTTCGGATGGCCGCTAGGTGGCGCTTCCATTGCAGTCGGCGTAGAATATGTAAATGAGGAGATACGCCGATTCACGAATGTACGCCCGGCCGACGCAGTACTTTTACGCCCTTTACATAAGAGATAGGCCGCATAAAGTTAGAGCTTAGCTCTAGTTGGAATAGTAATGTCAAGTATGGCCGCCGTTCCCGCGTCAAAATTCGAATTTTTTACGTCGTTTGCGCAAGTCGTCCGTGAATTGGGAGTTACGTTGTTTACGTCCACGTCGAAATCAAAAGGCCCGTACGGCGTACTTAGCCGCAATGCACACTGGGAAATGTAGGCGCCTGGCGCATGCGCAGTTAAAAAAAAACGTAAAAAACGTGAGGTCAAGCGCCATTAACATAAAACACGCCCCCGTCAAACACATTTGAATTAGGCGCCCTTACGCCCGCCGATTCAGGCTACGCCGACGTAAATTAGCAGGCAAGTACATTGTGAATCATGGACTTGCCTCGCTAACTTACGGCGGCGTAGCTTAAATTCCTTAAGCTACGCCGCCGCAAAGTTACGCGAACGTACCTGAATCTACCTATAAGAGTCTTTCACCCATTGTTGGTTGTGCTAATTAACCCTGCAATTGTATGAAGTAGTTCTGTGTTGATATGTATGATAATGTGTATTGTAGTTAGGGAGTCACATCGGCTGCTTTAAGGGATTAGTTAATTAGCTCATGTAAAAAAAATCTGGTTACAGGTGTATTGTTAGAGTAATGTGAGCAGGAGGTAGGAACCTCCACTTTAACTGTATTTAAGACTTGGACCACAAGGGCAACGTTGCAGCCATTGGCAGCAAGAATGCAAAACAAAAAAGAGAGGTGGGACTTATGGTGACAAAATGAATTAAATGGTGGCAGTTAAATTATTTAATGATACATAAAAAACATGGTTAAATACATTGAATCACAGATACAATTTTATACATTTTTCCTTTTACATTCAGATGTTCTCGGGGGGAGCCCGGACCCGCCTGGGCCCCTACCCGTGTCGGACGCTGCCCTTGGACCTGCCCCCTCAGCTCCCATCGCCAGCTTTCTCGAGTGGCTCTCTGTCCTTACATCATGCCTCCCAGTGCCCACATATCCGTAAATGATCTAGTCTTGGTTTAATTTTGGGAGATATTTACCCATTCTCCCCTACTCTGACATAGTAAACTTACACAAACCAATTTATCCTTCCATTGCAGATACCCCACATGTCTGCTCCCGACGAGCGGTTTTAAGCCGCGAAATGCGTAGAGCTACCAGACATTGTGTACAGACTATTGACTGTGCATATGCTACCCTTGTAATGTTTATAATCAACTATGAAATGTGGTGGACCCCTTGATCTTATCATGCAATCAATGTTTGCAAACATGTTATTAAAAGTGATTATCAGTTCAGAAATTGGCACCACCTACGAGTGCATTTCTTTTGTATCCGCGATTCAATGTACTGTATATACTCGAGTATAAGCCGACCCAAATATAAGTCGAGGCACCTAATTGTACCACAAAAAATGGGAAAGGTTATTGACTCGATTATAAGCCTAGGGTGCCCATCTGCATGCCTCACTGTGCCCATGCCTAGACTGACGTTTAACATGGGAGTCTATGGAAGGGGTGCCCGGCTTTGAAAAATCAGTGCTCCCCAGCCGTAGGTCTCCCAGATAACAAACTTTGCACACTTGTAGAGGAGAAATGGCGCTACATGTGTGCCAAGATCCGAGTCCAGAGGACCTACGACCAGCCGGTACCGTGTCCCCAAATTCACTAGAGAAATGACCGTTTAACATGGGATTCTATGGAAGGGGTGTCCGGCTTTGAAAAATCGATGCTCCCCGGCCGTAGGTCCCTTGGACAACAATCTTTGCACACTTGTAGAGGAAGAGTGGAGCTACATGTGTGGCAAGTTTGGGGTCCAGGGGACCTAAGGCCGGCCGGTACCGGGTCCTCAAAATCCGGGAGATCAGGTGCAAAAAGGTGACTTGAGTATAAGCCGAGGGGGGCATTTTCAGCACAAAAAAAATGTGCTGAAAAACTTGGCTTATACTCGAGTATATACGGTATTTAACAATGTTATGTATCATTAAATAATTTAACTGCCACCATTTAATTCATTTTGTCACCATGAGCTTCATTTAAAGTCCCACCTCTCTTTTTTGTTTTGCATTCTTGCTGCCAATGGCTGCAACGTTGCCCTCGTGGTCCAAATGACAGGGATGGAGGGACGCGACTTTACCCAGTCATGGCTTCATATAAAATCCCAAACTTCCCTAAATTCCCCCTCTTTTTAGTTATGTGTTTAAGACTTGTATGCTTGTTCTAATAAACAGTCCATGTTCAGCAACCAAACGAGTATCGTCTTGTTTTGTGTTTGTTAGTGGTTGGAATATCTGATATCTATGTTCAGAGTGGGAGGAAGCGGTATATGACAAAAGCACTCAAGCGGAGTGTGGGACATTTCTTTACATGGTGGAACGGAAGATTCAGATCATGGATGTGCAGCCGACAAATCTGCAGCAACTGCGTGATGTTATCATGTCACTATGGAGCAAAATATTTGAGAAACGTTTCCAACACCTTGTTGAATCTACGTCACCAAGAATGAAGGCAAAAGGGGGTCCAACCCGGTACTAGCAAGGGGGGCCTAATAAAGTGGCCGGTGAGTGTATATCAGCCTATGATTGTAGCAGGGGTGCATTTAGGTTTTGTGCCGCCCTAGGCCTGGTAAAACTCGCGCACCCCCTACTTTATATATGATGCACCCCTTCCTTTTTAAGATCCGCTCTGTCATTTTCATGGGAGGACAGAGGGACAGGATGGGATGAGAACAGGGGGACAGGATGGGATGAGGACAAGGGGGACAGGCTGGGATGAGGACAGGGGGGACAGGATGGGATGAGGATGGGATGAGGACAGGGGGGACAGGATGGGATGAGGACAGGGGGGACAGGATGGGATGAGGACAGGGGGGACAGGATGGGATGAGGACAGGATGGGATGAGCACAGGGGGGACAGGATGGGATAAGCACAGGGGGACAGGATGGGATAAGGACAGAGTGGGATGAGGACAGAGGGACAGGGTGGGATGAGCACAGAGGGACAGGATGGGATGAGGACAGAGGGACAGGATAGGATGGGGACAGGAGGACAGGATGGGATGAGGACAGGATGGGATGAGGACAGGGGGACAGGATGGGATGAACACAGGGGGACAGGATGGGATGAACACAGGGGGACAGGATGGGATGAACACAGGGGGACAGGATGGGATGAACACAGGGGCACAGGATGGGATGAGCACAGGGGAACAGGATGGGATTTTGCCGCCCTAGGCCTGGGCCTTGTCGGCCTAGGCCAGGGATATGCAATTAGCTGACCTCCAGATGTTGCAAAACTACAATTCCCATCATGCCTCTGCCTCTGGGTGTCATGCTTGTGGCTGTCAGAGTCTTGCTATGCCTCATGGGACTTGTAGTTCTGCAACAGCTGGAGGTCCGCTAATTGCATATCCCTGGCCTAGGCCATAATACATCACTGGATTGTAGTATTAATCTCTCAAACATCTATACCGTTACAGTCGTTCGATTTTTGCCGAGAACAAAAGACACGGACAGGTTTTCATAGATATGCTTTTAATATTGTCATATTACACTACACACACCAGTAACATTGATAAATACTGCAATGGAAATGTTAAAAAAATATTATACATGTTTTACAGAGTTCAAAAGAAAATAAAACACACATTCTGTCTTCAAATAAATAATACATTAAAAAATAATTAGAAATTAAAGTTACATGTAACCTCTCTTGTGCCACAGGGCCGCGTGAGGTCGAACAATGTGCCGCTCGGCCAGGCATGAAGGGGTAAACCCGCGGTCGAGGCTTCCTGCCGCCCTCCCTGCACGACGAGAGGTTAATAGTCACCGGACGTCCTTCTGAGGACACTTGTAGCACCTCAGGAACGGGAGGGCGTGGAGTCGCTTGGGTTTTGCTCCTCCAGGCCCAGCGAGCGCTGTCCAGTATTTTCCCAGCATGCTCTGAGGCCACTCTGACTCTACAGGGGTTAAGGCAATATTCTACACCAAGTGGATGGAAAACAGCAATAGGAAACGCATTTATCATCTTTGGGGGGGGGGGAAGCAAAAAACGGAGCGAGCGGAGGCAGAAGCTGGAAAATGATACGAAATGCGTATGTGTTCAGGCTAGCCGCACACCCTAATTTTACACCCGTGTTAATATTCCAGACACAGGCGGGCCGAGTTTGGGGGGGTCATTCGTAGGGGACCGCAACTGACACTTTGTTTGGCCTTCCTGAAATATCATTAAACCAGGAAATGGTTCGGTGCTCTGTGTACAGCGCTGTGGTATAAGAAAGAGCTTTATAAATGTATAATAATAGTGTGTGACTGTGGGGGGGACATTACAGTGTAAGCTCCTCTGGTGCCGAGACTGATGTGACTGGCTCATTGGGACATGCGAGTCCCTTTTTCAGTTTTAGGCAATAATTCTATATTAGGACTCTGATGTGTTTACCTCAGCTGTCTGCACAATGTGGGAAATATACTTTATTACACGTGAGTTATGTCTTAAGGCAGAACAGCACTACAGATGGTCTGATGGGGTCAAACCCCTACTTCCTCCACCATTGAGAAAGTTCCTTGAAGGATTGCCCTGCTTATAATACAATCTCTGCATGGCACAGAGATTCCTGTGACTGACTAGACTCTCCCCATTCACAGATTATGTTGCTGTAATCTATAAAAGGACTTCTCAGTGAAGGAGCAGGAGGGTGTCCCCATCAGACCATCTCTACTGCTGTTCTATGTTGACTTTAACCTTGATGTTTTGTTGAAAAAAAAACTGCAGAATCTCTCTCCCATGCATAGATTGTGTTATAAGCAGGGCAATACTTGAAGGGACTTTTCTCAATGGGGGAGGAAGTAGGGGTTTGACCCTATCAGACCATCTGTAGTGCTGTTCTGCCTTAAGACCCAAAGCTGTAAACTATTACAGCGCCGGAAGTTCAGAGATAGTAAGAGGCCGGGGTATCCTTGCAGTGAACATTTCTCAAGGATCCAGTTGTCTACACAATGTGGGACATACCATAAAGTCAACATAGAACAGCACAGTACAGATGGTCCAATAGGGACACCCTTGTAGTCCTCCTCCTCCACTGAGAAGTCCTTTCACTGCCTGCAACACTATCTGTGAATAAGGAAGAGTCCAGTCAGTCACAGGAATCTCAATGCCATGCAGAGATTGTATTATAGGCAGGGCAATCCTCGAAGGAACTTTTCTCAATGGAGGAGGACGTAGGGGTTTGACCCCATCAGACCATCTGTAGTGCTGTTCTGCCTTAAGACCCAAGTCACATAATTTACTCGTAATGAAGTATTTCCCACGTTGTGCAGACAGCTGGATCATTGAGAAATCTTCACTGCAAGGATCCCCCTGTCTCTGAACTTCCGGCGCTGTAATGGTTTACAGCTTTGGGTCTTAGGGCAGAACAGCACTACAGGTGGTATGATGGGGTCAAATCCCTACCTTCCTCCTCCATTGAGAAAAGTTCCTTCAGTGTAATCCATGAAAGGACTTCTCAGTGGAGAAGGACGACGAGGATGTCCCCATCGGACCATCTGTACTGCTGTTCTATGTTGGCTTTAAACTTAAAGTTTTGTTGGAAAAAAAAACCTGCAGATTCAAAGTCAACCTAGAACAGCAGTACAGATGGTTCGATGGGACACCCTCGTCCTCCTTCTCCACTGAGCCCTTTCACGGATTACACTGCCTGCAACAAGATCTGTGAATGGGGAGAGTCCAGGCAGTCACAGGAATTTCTCCGCCATGCAGAGATTGTGTTATAGTTAGGGTAATTGTTGAAAATGATTTTCTCAATAGAGGAAGAAGGGGGCTTGTCCCCATCAGACCATCTGTACTGCTGTTCTCCCTGAAGACCCAAAGCTGCGAATCTGCATTTTATTTTTAGCTTAACTTTAAAAGTCAAACTAAAAAATTTCAAATTTAAAGTCAACACAGAACAGCAGTACAGGTTGTTCGATGGGACACCCTTCTCTTCCTCAATTGAGTTCTTTGATTGATTACACTGCCTGCAACAAGATCTGTGAATGGGGAGAGTCCAGTCAGTCACAGGAATTTCTCCGCCATGCAGAGATTGTGTTATAGGCAGGGTAAATTGTTGAAAATTATTTTCTCAATAGAGGAAAAAGGGGACTTGTCCCCATCAGACCATCTGTACTGCTGTTCTCCCTGAAGACCCAAAGCTGTTAACCATCACAGTGACAGAAGTTCAGAGACCGGGGCATCCCTGCAGTGAAGATTTCTCAAGGATCCAGCTGTCTGCACAACGTCGTACATAATTTTTTATGGGTAAGCGATGTGACTGAATCTGCAGTTTTTTTTTTTTAGCTTAACTTCAAATTTAAAGTCAACACAGAAACAGCAATACAGGTTGTCCGATGGGACACCCTTCTCTTCCTCAATTGAGTTCTTTGATTGATTACACTGCTTGCAACACGATCTGATAATGGGGAGCGTCCAGTCAGTTACAGGAATCTCTCTGTACTAGCTATGACTAAGCACTGAAGCTACAGTGCGAAACGCGTTAGCTTTTGTTCCAATTTTTGCTGTGGCATGTATATTTTGTGACCTATTTTATTAAAAAGGAACGTTTTTGGAGTGCGGCTGTCCAAGTTCCCTTTCGTATTTTTGCATTACCATTGCATTGCCGGCACCCATGGTTTGGATTCAGTGAGGAGGCTCTTTGATTACAACGGAGCGGTTATCTTTCCAATCTCTCTGCCATGCATAGATTGTGCTATAGGCAAGGTAATCGCTGATAGAGTTTTTTTTCAAGGGAGGAGGAAGAAGGCGGCTTGTCCCCATCAGACGATCTGTACTGCTGTTCTGCCTGAAGACCCAAAGATGTTAACCAATACAGTGCCAAACGTTCAGAGACAGGAAGAGGACGGGGCATCCCTGCATTGAGGATTTCTCAAGGATCCAGCAGTCTGCAAAATGTGAGACATACTTAATTACCGAATCTGCATGGGGTATTTATTCAGCTAAACGTCAAGCTTAAAGTCAACACAGAACCCTCCCCCTCAGTGCTAAATGGACTGTATTGATTCCAAAGGAACAGAGGCAGGTAAGAATCAGCAAAGATTGCTAAAATCCTTACAATTTACAGAAATCTGTGGAGAGTTGCTTTTTTTCCCCCTCAAGAATACTGGTGAAGAGGGATTTTTAGCAAGCAGATTAGGAAACAACATCGTTCCGTTGCATGTTCGCCCACAATGTTGTTGCATCAGCCTTACGTATTGCTCTCCACAACACGAGTTGGGATACTTAGGATTAGGGTTGTCCCGATACCACTTTTTTAGGACCGAGTTCAAGTACCGATACTTTTTTTCAAGTAGTCGCCGATACCGAATACCGATACTTTTTTTAAATGTGTCCCCAAATGCAGCCATGTCCCCCCCATATGCAGCCATGTCCCCCACATATGCAGCCATGTCCCTCTAGCCATGTCCCTCACATATGCAGCCATGTCCCTCACATATGCAGCCATGTCCCTCTAGCCATGCCCCTCACATATGCAGCCATGTCCCTCTAGCCATGTCCCTCACATATGCAGCCATGTCCCTCTAGCCATGTCCCTCACATATGCAGCAATGTCCCTCTAGCCATGTCCCTCACATATGCAGCAATGTCCCTCTAGCCATGTCCCTCACATATGCAGCCATGTCCCTCTAGCCATGTCCCTCACATATGCAGCCATGTCCCTCACATATGCAGCAATGTCCCTCTAGCCATGTCCCTCACATATGCAGCAATGTCCCTCTAGCCATGTCCCTTGATGCGGCGGCGCGATGCGGCGGCAGCGGCGGGGGGGGGGAAGGGGGGGGAAAGTATTCTATTTAGGTATCGGGGGTATTTGCGCGAGTACGAGTACTCCCGCAAATACTCGGTATCGGTCCCGATACCGATACTGGTATCGGTATCTGGACAACCCTACTTAGGATGAAGAAACTTTCGGAGCCAAAATTGCAAGCAACTCCGAGCCCTCCAGCAATCTCTGACCTGCTTTCCCACCCGCTCTCTCAAACAGCAGATTATCATCCGTTATCACCATCCCCGGTGTTCCATAGCCTCTCACATGGATTGCTGCTTTCTTGTTCAGAAGCCCTTTCCACATGACAATTTTCATCCCAGTTACGGTGAAAACAAGGCTGGGTTAGACCTCACCCTTCAGTATGGTAAAAGACACCTATGCCTCGTTTCCACTGAGCGGATCGGTTCGGGTCAGTAAATTTGGAACGGTTTAGAATGGACCGGTCAATTCTCGTGAGCGTTTCCACTGCAAATCGGACCGTCAGGGACCATACAGGATTTAGAAAAAATGCCTAGCGCGTCCACCAGTCAGTGGAATGTATTGCATCTCCGCCCTAATGGAACCGTTCCATTTTCTATGGCCCCACATCTGAAGCAGGACCCAGAATGGTGCGGTACGGTTCGGTTTTATGGCACACTTTCATAATGGAAACACCCAAAATAGCGTACCATACCGAACCGATCTGCTCAGTGGAAACTAGGAATTGGACACACCAGTACATATATTCCTTTAGACCAGTGGTCTCCAAACTGTGGTCCTTGAGCCAAATGTGGCCCTTTGAGCGTCATCTTATCTGCCCCTTGGGGCACTGTACTACCCACTGATATGAGGCATTCTTCCTACCAATGACACCACAGATGGGGCAATGCTCCTTCCAAAGACACCAATGAGGCACTATTCCTCCCACCAAGACTGATGGGGCACTGCTCCTTCCACAGACACCAATGGGGCACTATTCCTCCCACCAAGACTGATGGGGCACTGCTCCTTCCACAGACACCAATGGGGCACTATTCCTCCCACCAAGACTGATGGGGCACTGCTCCTTCCACAGACACCAATGGGGCACTATTCCTCCCACCAAGACTGATGGGGCACTGCTCCTTCCACAGACACCAATGGAGCATTATTCCTCCCACCAAGACTGATGGGGCACTGCTCCTTCCACAGACACCAATGGGGCACTATTCCTCCCACCAAGACTGATGGGGCACTGCTCCTTCCACAGACACCAATGGGGCACTATTCCTCCCACCAAGACTGATGGGGCACTGCTCCTCCCACTGACACCAATGATAGGGCACTGATCCTCCCATTGATACCAACAACGGGGCACTATTCCTCCCACCAACACCAATGGGGCTTTATAACTTCCACTCATACCAATTATAGAACATGATTCCTCCTTCAGCTGACCACAGGCACCATATCATTTTAATACTTCCACTGGCCACCAAAACTCCCACTTGCCACAGTCTGGCTTCCCTAATTCCGAAGGACAGTAAAACGGTCTAGAAAGTTTGGAGACTCCTGCTTTAAAAAAGAGCCAATGTCACCCATGTGGCCCTAGCCTAGCGGTCTATTCCTGATCATATTCAGGGATGATAAGCCCCCTTGTGTTAAAGCACATTACATAGTTTAATCTCTTTTTATGAAACCCCCCACCCTGCCAACTTTAGGAAGAAAAGTTGCCAAAGAAGGCCTCCTCCAGTCCTGGACGCCACATGTCTTCCAGATGAATGTCGCCCACCATCCTTCAGCCCACTTCCTGTTTTCCCAGATTGTCATGGACCCACCTACTAGGGGTGGGTCCAGGGGCGGACTGACCATTCGTGCACTCGGGAACTGCCCGGGGGCCCCATGCTACTAGGGGGCCCCATTAGGGTTGCCAGGCTCAGTAAAACCAGGGACAGTATGTAAAAATCTGTGTTTTTTTTACATCTGTCCCTGATATGTCCGATACCGACATGCTTTTGATGTGAAAATCCTGAGATTTTAGCTGCCCCGTCTCTGCATCTGTAAGCCCGGGGGCCCCATAATCTTCTATTGCCCAGGGGCCCCCGTGAGTTGTCAGTCCGCCCCTAGGTGGGTCATCACACATCCTGGACTTAAAGAAGAATGAATAAAGATTTAGGGCAGAAGACATCAAACAGAACACCACATCCCAATTATTCTAGGTCATTAAAAAGAAGGGGAAGGAGAGTTGGGGGGTAATAAACCCCGGGATTTTAACGTTGTTCAAAAATGGATACAGTAGATTCACAGTAACGGCATCATAAAATTTCAATATTTTATTATGAAGGTAAAAAACAACATTAAAAGAGAAAAATCATCCGTATCAAGTTTTATAGATTCTGCCGCATGCATAAATAACTGCAAAAGATACCGCTCAACGTGTTTCGCTCTTGGAGCATCTTCAGGAGTTTCTGGTACATTGCATGTTAAGAGCGAAACATGTTGAGCGGTATCTTTTGCAGCTATTTATGCATGTGGCAGAATCTATAAAAAACTTAAATCTTTAAATTTTACGATGCTGTTACTGCGTCTCTACTGTATCCATTTTTGAACACCATTAAAATCCCGGGGTTTGTTACCCCCCCCCCCTCCTTCCTTCTTTTTCATGTTAAAGAAGAATGATTCAAGGAAAGGTGCTTTTGTGATGTTCTGTGCCTCATTCAGAAACCCCCCCACTGCCAACTCTGGACCAGAAGAAGAAGGATCCTGACAGAAAGGGGAGAACTGCTGCTCCATGTGAGTGTACTAAGCAATCAGTGTCCTCTCAGGACCAGATGAATGCCGGCAATGCACGAAGCAAAAACTTTGAAAGGAAGATATGGACAGCCGCACCCCAAAAGCTATGACTAAGCACTGAACCCCAGTGCGAAACGCGTCAACTACATACCCCACTGCTTGCTGTTTTTTGCAGTGCCTTCTTTCCTTTACCATTAAAAAGCTACTTTTTTAAGGTTTTTTGGTGTGTGGCTGTCCAAGAAGGATCCTGACACGTAACGAGACGTAACGAGAAGGTGGTTCCAAAAAAAATTGTTATAAATACAAAAATTGCTCAAGAAAAAATAAAACTGCAAAGAATAAGGCCCCATACACACGAGAGGATCCATCCGCTGGAATTGATCCGCGGACCGGCTCCAGCGGATAGATCCCCTGGTGTGTACAATCCGGCGGATCTGTTTCCGCGGATTTTTATCCCCTGGGATGGATTTCCAGCGGATAAAAATTTGAAGACATGCTTTCAAATCTATCCGCTTGAATCCATCCCAACGGATTGATCCGCTGGTCTGTACAGACTCACCGGATCAATCCGTCCGAATCAATCCCCCGCATGCGTCGTAATGATTCGACGCATGCGTGGAATTCCTTATATGACAGCGTCGCACACGTCACAGCGTCATCATCGCGGCGACGGCGCGACACGTCATCGCGATGGGATTTCGGCGCAGATTTCGATCCGATGGGGAGTACACTCCATCGGATCAAAAACCTCGAGAGGATTTATCCGCGGAAACGGTCCGGTGGACCGTATCCGCGGATAAATCCTCTCGTGTGTACCAGGCCTTAAGAAACCAGAGGAGACCATGAAACTACCAACAAGAAGTTGAAGATGCCTAAAGCTGACACCAAACGAAATGAAAAATCAGGTCTATTTAACGGAGCGCAGCGCAGAGAAAATCAATTCTGTAATAAACATTCTTCTCCGAAATCATGGCGTCCAGACAACGCCGATGCAGCTTTCTGTTGACGATAAAAGGTTTTAATTTTTTAGATTTAGGAGCAGCAGATGGCTCCCGATCCCCTGGGAACGAGCCCGCCATTCATTAGGTAAACATACGGGAAGATTCATTAAAATAATATCTAAAGAACAGACAAAAAAAAAAAAGACGTGACTTGTATCCCGGAAGAGGCTAAGCTCCATCTGGAGAGAGGACGAGACTGGCGAGTTAAGTAGCGGGATCTCCAGGACTAAAATACGAGCCGCCGGTTCTACCGTTTTTTCCTTTGGATGCACGGTCATACAACACAGAATCTTGCTATTATTGGATGGACTGAAGATGATTGGTATGTCTGTAGGTCCTAGCTGGCTGGCTGCGGAGGAGTCTCCTTGGCCAACAAGGTGAGCACTACTGATGTCTCCAAAGAGGTTCCTGGTGCCATGAATGGTCACTCAGTGCCCCCTGCACCCTCCATAGGTACAAGCATAAAAGATCAACTAATGTGTTTGTTCACGAAGTGAGATTGGCCGGAGGTACAATTAAAAGAAAAGTTCCTGTTCAACCATTCAGGGGAGCGAGGAGATGATTGGTGCAGGTACCCTGTTTCTCCGAAAATAAGCCATACCCCGAAAATAAGACCTAGTTAAAGTCCTTGTAAAAAACATGTAATCCGTTCTGTAAAAAGATTATATAATGTGCAGTGTGTCTCCCTTTTGTAACTTTATTGTGGAAAATACCTTGGGCCAGATTCAAGAAGCACTTGCGCCCGTGCAACCATAGGTTGCGCGGCGCAAGTGCTTACTTGCTCCGGTGTAACGAGTGCTCCTGATTCAGGAACCTCGTTACACCGACTGCAGCCTAGGATGTGACAGACATAAGCCTCCTTATGCCTTCACATCCCAGGCTGCATTCTTGCGTTGGCCGCTAGGGGGCGCGGCCTTTGTGATCGGCGTATAGTATGCAAATTGCATACTACCACCGATTCACAAAAGTTGCGCGGGCCCTGCGCACGCAAGGTACGGAGTTTCCGTACGGCGACTTTAGCATAAGGCTGCTCCTGCTAATAGCAGGGGCAACCAATGCTAAAGTATAGCTGCGCTTCCCGCTCGTGAAATTTAAATTTCACGTCGTTTACGTAAGTGAACCGTGAATGGCGCTGGACGCCATTCACGTTCACTTAGAAGCAAATGACGTCCTTGCGACGTCTTTTGCCGCAATGCACGTCGGGAAAGTTTCCCGACGGAGCATGCGCTGTTCGCTCGGCGCGGGAGCGCGCCTAATTTAAATGATTCCCGCCCACGGCGGGATCATTTACATTAGGCAGCCTTACGCCCGGCTGTTTAGCATATCGCCCGCGCAATTTACGGAGCAACTGCTCCGTGAATCGCGGGCAAAACGCAATATTTGCGTGGGCGCAGAGAAAAATATTTGCTCTTTGCCCACGCAAATATTGCTCGGATCTACCTGAATCTGGGCCCTTATTTACAGCACTGCTGGGCGCTCACATGACCCGCAAGCTCTTCTCCTCTCCTCCCGACTGATGTCAGCTGTTTTTTCTTTCAATAAAACTTTATTAAGCCCCTACCCACTGCAGTACTCAGAGTGGGGCTGAAGTCATTGGGGATCTTGGCCCCTCCCTCTGCAGTATTTGGAGTAGGGAAGAAGAGCTCCAGCGGGTCACGTGAGCGGCAAGCGGCACTGTAAGTAAGGAATTTTCCACAATAATGTTACACAAGGAGACACACTGCACATGATATCTTTTTACAGAACGGATTACATCATTTTATAAGGTCTTTAAACAAAGGTTTATTTTTGGGATTACAGAATTTCACAATGCTGACTCCAGAGCTGACAGGGGGAGAAACTTTTTTGTACATACCATAAATAAATAAGACATCCCCTGAAAATAAGCCCTAGTGTGTTTTTCTGTAGCCAGAATTAATATAAGACCCGGTCTTATTTTCGGGGAAACACAGTAGATGCTTGTCTGGTGCACTTGCCTTAGTGGGAACCACAGCAATTAGCGTTTCGGAAACATGCCTAGTTCTCAGAGACTGGTCGTGGAGAGATGGGGGAATGTTCATAGTCATAAATAATCCCACACTGCTGAAAACTGGCTACCGCCACCTCATAGAGACAGGTACCATATATACTCGAGTATAAGCCGACCCGAATATAAGCCGAGGCACCTAATTTTACCACAAAAAATAGGAAAAACATATTAACGCGAGTATAAGCCTAGGGTAGGAAATGCAGTAGCTACTGTAAGTGGAAAAGAGGGTCAACAATGCCCATTTGCAGATTCACTGTGCCCATTTGCAGCCTCACTGTGCCCATTTGCATGCCCCACTGTGCCCATTTACATGCCTCACTGTGCCCACCTGCAGCCTCACTGTGCCCACCTGCAGCCTCACTGTGCCCACCTGCAGCCTCACTGGGCCCATCTGCATGCCTCACTGAGCCCAGGGCCGATCTGCCCTATAGGCTCACTATGCAAGGAGCTTAGGGCCCCGCAATGCTACGAAGGGCCCCCCAAATTACTAGAGGCCCCGCCTGGTGAGAAGTCATTTTCGCCCCCCTCACCCCGCTTCTCAACTCGCTGGCTGCATGGGAGAAGAGGTAAGAAGTAACAGAACCCCCCGCTTCTCAATTTAATGTAAGATGTCATTTCCGATAGCAGAACACCCCCTCCCCCCGCTTCTCAACTTTCGTTAATGCGACATGTCACTGTCGTCAGCGCCCCCCGCTTCTCATTTTTAATGTGCCATGTCATTTTGCTTAGGGCCCCAGGGAGGTCAGGATCGGCACTGACTGGGCCCATTTGCATGCCTCACTGTGCCCATTTGCATGCCTCACTGTGCCCATTTGCATGCCTCACTGTGCCCATTTGCATGCCTCACTGTGGCGATCTGCATGTCTCACTGTGCCGATCTGCATGCCTGATCTCCGTGTCATGCAGTCAGTTGGCAGCCGTCCAGTGTAACAAAGCCCCGCCTCCTCCTTGTCCGTGATAGACGGAACACTCTGACTCACTGCTGGGAACCTGTGTTCCCCCTATCACGGACGAGGAGAAGGCAGGGCTTTTCTACACTGGACGGCCGCCGTCTGACTGGATGACACAGGGGCCGATCAATAAAACTATCCCCTATTTTGTAAACGCTATAAATTTTACGCAAACCAATCGATAAACGCTTATTGCGATATTTTTTTACAAAAAATAGGTAGAAGAATACGTATCGGCCTAAACTGAGGAAAAAAAACTTTATATATATATATATTTTTGGGGATATTTATTATAGAAAAAAGTAAAAAAATATTGAATTTTTTTTTTCAAAATTGTCGCTCTATTTTTGTTTATAGCACAAATAATAAAAAACGCAGAGGTGATCAAATGCCACCAAAAGAAAGCTCTATTTGTGGGGAAAAAAGGACGCCAATTTTGTTTGGGAGCCACGTCGCACGACCGACAGTAAGACTGCATTCACACCTGAGCGTCGGTCGTTCGGTCGTTTTTTTGGGCGTTTTTTCCAGCGTTTTGTCACGCGTATTCATGCTTATTTGCGCGTTTGCATACAGCGTTGTCCGACGTTTTTGTACTTCGACGTTTTTTATTTTAGCCAATAGGAAAAATTATCATCTTTTCATCACTTGTTGGTAGATTTTTTTAATCTTCTGCATGGGCGACAAGTTCTATTGATTAAAGCGACGAAATGCCCGTAGCCGCGCAAGTAGCTTGAATCGAGCGTTTCCATTACTTTCTATGGGAAATGGAAACGCTCAAATACGCCCAAACCGCACGATACGCGCGACAAAAAAAGGTCCGGAACTTGTTTGACAGTCACCATAGCAAATAATGTTATTTCATCCCTCTGGCGTTTGTGAGCGTAGTGCTTCAGGCGTAAAAACGCCTAGGTGTGAATGGAGCCTTAAAGCGACGCAGTGCAGAATCGCAAAAAGGGACAAGGTCCTTAACCTGCATAATGGTCCGGGGTCTTAAGTGGTTAAAACCCAACCTAAAACGTGATAAATGAACTAAGTAAACCTTCAGACACAAAAGATCTGATGCTTCAGCTTTCAATGGATTCCGTCTGTGCAAATGAGGCCCAAGGGGACCCCGGGTCTCCTAAGAAGTTATATATGTAGTGCGTGGACTCCCAACGGCGTGCAAAATATTTCAGTAATTCGGTTGTGTATTCCCTCGCCAAGGCTGTGATCTTTCATCTGCAGGCGGCTCCGCGGCTCTTCACCTACTCAGCCTGCCACTTCCTGCATCATTAGAAGCGGCTCCGCCGTCTACAACACTTTGAAATTTATGCAGGTATCTGGGAAGGCTGGCATCAGCTCTACAAATCTTCAGAAGATACGGGGGAAAAAAAAGAGATTCCGTATCTTACAGGTAGAGACAACCAGCTGTCAGACATTGATGGGAAGAAGAAAGAGAGACCGCCGCTGGAAGTAAGAAGGACCACCTTTGTTTTAAAGATTCTTTTTTAAGCGGCAAAAGCAGGAACGATTTATTTCATGTAGAAAAGAACCCGCGGTAAAAAAAAAAAAAAAGTACCCGCCCGACTAAAATAGTACTTGCTTTAACCACTTAAGCCCCGGACCATTATGCAGCTTACAGACCGGGCCACTTTTTGCGATTCGGCACTGCGTCACTTTAACTGACAATTGCGCGGTCGTGCGACGTGGCTCCCAAACAAAATTGGCGTTCTTTTTTTCCCCCCACAAATAGAGATTAAGGTGGTATTTGATCACCTCTGCAGTTTTTATTTTTTGCGCTATAAACAAAAACAGAGCAACAATTTTGAAAAAAAAAGTCAATATTTTTTACTTTTTGCTATAATAACTGGTTGCCGACCAGCCGCCTCAGTTCTACGGCGGAAAGTCAGCTCCCCTGCGCGAGAGCCCGTAGCTCTACGTCGCCTCGCGAAGCGGCCACTAGCTCGCTCGCCACTAGCCCGCTCGCTCCCGACTCCCGCACGTGTCCCCGGCGGTCGCGATCACTGCCGGGCACCCGCAATCGCTTGTTACAATGCCGATAGCGGAGGCGGGACTGTATATGCGACTGCCGACCGAGTAAACAGGAGATGGCAGCCTTGTTGATTCCAGGCTGCAGAGATGAGGCTGCAGATGGTCATCAGGCTGCATTTATGGGAGATTGGCTGCAGATGGGCGCAAATCCGGCTGCAGATGGGCGCCAATCAGGCTGCAGATGGGTGCAATTCAGGCTGCAGATGGGGGCAATTCAGGCTGCAGATGGGCGCAAATCAGGCTGCAGATGGGCGCCAATCAGGCTGCAGATGGGTGCAATTCAGGCTGCAGATGGGCGCAATTTAGGCTGCAGATGGGCGCAAATCCGGCTGCAGATGGGCGCAAATCCGGCTGCAGATGGGCGCAAGTCAGGCTGCAGATGGGCGCAAGTCAGGCTGCAGATGGGGGCGCACGTCAGGCTGCAGATGGGGGCGCAAGTCAGGCTGCAGATGGGGGCGCAAGTCAGGCTGCAGATGGGCGCTAGTCAGGCTGCAGATGGGCGCTAGTCAGGCTGCAGATGGGCGCAGGTCAGGCTGCAGATGGGCGCAGGTCAGGCTGCAGATGGGCGCAGGTCAGGCTGCAGATGGGCGCAGGTCAGGCTGCAGATGGGCGCAAGTCAGGCTGCAGATGGGCGCAAATCAGGCTGCAGATGGGCGCAAATCAGGCTGCAGATGGGCGAAAATCAGGCCGCAGATGGGCGCAAGTCAGGCTGAAGATGGGCGCAAGTCAGGCCGCAGATGGGCGCAAGTCAGGCTGCAGATGGGCGCAAGTCAGGCTGCAGATGGGCGCAAGTCAGGCTGCAGATGGGCGCAAATCAGGCTGCAGATGGGCGCAAGTCAGCCTGCAGATGGGCGCAGATTAGGCTGCAGATCAGGCTGCAGATGGGCAATAATCAGGCTGCATTGGCACTGACCATACGCCGATAAATACGGTATTTCAAGGGTTCCTCTGTATTGAAAAGGTTGAGAAAGGCTGACCTAGAGACCTGTTACACACAAGAGTAACATCCTAGTGTCCGATTCTGCTTCCTACAAAACCAATTCTTGTAGAACTGGCCGGAAATGTACTCCAAGACAAGGACAAACGATTATTCATCTTTTTACTAGCCACAGGCAGGAATGGAACACTGGATAGAAGATGGATGGAAATTTCATGGGTGGCATGGTAAACAAATAAGTCAATCTAAAGTGATGGGAAAGCCATGACCAATCCAGCCCCTAGAATAGCAGGGCTGGGACAAGGAGTGTCAGTACCGGGGGGAAGAGGGCCGGAGGGGGAAGCTGCCCTGGGCGCAGCAGTAGGGGGAGGCACCTCTTCACTGCACACAAGCTTCAGATAAGTGGCTCCAACATGCCCACTCCCCACCCCCATCCCCGCCAAAGCCGACATGAAAAATCACACTGTGCATGCACAACTATTGACTAGCTGCTACAAAGCAAGCAATTGGCTACACATGTGCAGTGCACACCCCATGCCAACAACGGGCAGCCAAAGCAAGGGGGGAAGAGAAACAAGGGATACAGGGCAGTACGCCCATTTTTGGACATGCATTAGCAGAGGGGGGGAGGAGGATGCAGGTCTGAATACTTGCCCTGGGCTCTGGATGAACCTCTCCAGGTACTGCCCAGAGCTCCGATCACACAACCAAGGCCAGCTAGCATGGGCTATTGGCATATATCTAATATATTTCCAAAATAACAACCAAAATGAAAAAAACACATCTGTTCGGAACGTAAATGTAGGAATCCAGGTCTTTACCATACATTGGCCCGGATTCACATACATCGGGCGCATATTTATGCCGGCGCAGCGTATCTAATATACGCTACGCCGACACAGCGTAGAGAGGCAAGCCCCGAATTCACAAAGCACTTCCTCCTAAACTGCGCTGGGTTCCCTCGGCGTAAGCCGTCGTAGGTGGAAGTGGGCGTGAGCCATGCTAATGAGGCGTGACCCCATGCAAATGATGGGGCAAGCGCCATACAAGCACTTAAAACGAACGTCGCATGCGCCTCCCCGTGGACGTATCCCAGTGCGCATGCTCAGAATCACGTCGGAACTACTCCCTAAGATACGCCGGATCACTGCCTACGACGTGAACGTAACTTACGCCTAGTCATATTCACGTACAACGTAAACGACATAAGATACGACGGCTTGCGTTCCCTGGTCCATGCCTTTGCATGGGTTGCGCCTCCTATATGGGGAATAACTTTACGCCGGACGTACGACTTACGCAAACCGCGTATATTATGCGCCAGGTGCAAGTACGTTCGTGAATCGACGTATTTCCATATTTGAATAGGAAATCAATGGGAGCGCCACTTGCGGCCAGCGTAAATATGCGCCAACGATACGCCGGCGTAGGAAAGTTACGTTGGTCGGATGAAGCCTATTTTCAGGCGTATCTTGGTTTCAGAGTCCGGCGCATAGCTACGACGGCGCATATTTACACTTACGCGGCGTATCTCGAGATACGTCGGCGTAAGTGCTTTGTGAATCCGGGCCATTCGTTTTAGAAGCATCTGCAGAAGTTCTAGCCACGTATGAAGAATGTGTTAACGTCTCTGAAGTTCCATTTGGGACAATGCACAGAACAAAAGGCATTTTCACAAAGCTGATGGGAGAAGGTAGAATACCAGAAAATTCCATCTGGACCATCCGGTGGACAGAATCCTCCTGGGGGAAAGTAGCGTCCTAGCGTTGGATTCTGATATCCTTGTGAACAATTGGGCAAAAAATGTCTTGGTGTCAAGGATTAAGATTTGGTGGGTTACCACGGTGAAGGAAGAGGATTCCCACTACAGTAGAACCTTGGATTTACGAGCAGATTCCGTTCCAGGAGAATGCTTGTAATCCAAAGCACTCGCATATCAAAGCAAGTTTGCCCATAACAATCAATGGAAACGAAGATAATTGGTTCCGCATTGACTTCTATGGCATGCAATACCGCATGTGGCCAGAGGTTGGGGGGGGGGTGCTGGAGAGCCTTGGGGACAGCTTGGTAGATCTCGGGATCGGAGTGTTTTGGGCGCCCCCGGCATCTCTGGCCAAATGTGGTACTGCACACACCCCAATAGCTTGAATTCTGCTAGTTTTGCGAGATAACCGAAGTCGCTCGTCTTTCAAAACGCTCGTTAACCGCGTTACTCGTAAACCGTAATCTGTGCCCTGATAAAAAATTGAGTGTCAAAACCCAAAGTCCTCCTAAGAAGAAACGGTGCTACGCTCTCCGGAATGAAGGATAACTTGGTGTCTGGAAGATAACAGCTGGAACAATCTATAAGACACGCACAATTTCTTACTCGGTCTGAAGGCACTTCAAAAAAAATCCATCACCCTCCTTCACGCAGGCAGATCATTTTCTACTAAATAAAGATTTTTCTTTTTATGTTATCTACATGAAATTGGCAGCAATGTGTTCACGGTGTCTATACGATGCCCTAGGCATACACATAGCCATCGAATGTATGGATTTGGTGATTGGATGTAGAGAGTATGCGGTTCCTGCACATCTTACTGTGTATATACAGTATATACTTATAGCTATTGGGGGTAGTCATAAAATATTTTTTCTATTATTTTTATATGTTGGATTGCTTACATTTAAATTGCCCTTTGCCTAATCTCCAGGAGAATGAAGCCCTTGGGCGCCACATGACTAAATGCAGCAGAGATCAAGTCATTTCCTCGCCCTTCTGCCTTCCTTTGGCCCAGTAGAGCATTGTTTTTAGAACCAAAAGAGGTCTCTGGTTGGGACAGCTTGGGTTGGGCCAAGTTGACTTGTAGAACCCTGTAGGTTCTACAGTATATATATATAGGTCGTTTTGGTTGCTGGTGGAGCACATATACACAGTGGAGGGGAACTGAGGAACAATAACAAACATTTACATTCAGTGGTCTCCAAACTGCAGCCCATGAGCCGGATGTGGCCCTTTGTTTGCCTTTATCGACACTATTCCTCCCACTGATGCGAGGCAGTATTCCAACCACTGACACCAATGATAAAGAACCATTCCTTCCACTTATTTGGACAGTGGGGCATTATTTCTCCCACTGACACCAACAATGGGGCATCATTTCTCCTAGTGACACCAATGATGGGACACTATTCCCCCCACTGACACCAATGATGGGACACTATTCCTCCCACGGACACCAATGATGAAGCACTGTTCCTCCCACTAATACCAACGATGGGACACTATTTCTTTCACAGACACCAATGATGGGACACTATTCCTTCCACTGACACCAATGATAGGACACTATTCCTCCCATAGATATAAACAACCGAGCACTATGCCACCCACTGACACCAATGATGGGACACTATTCCTTCCACTGACACCAACAAAGGGACACTATTCCTTCCACTGACACCAATGATGAAGCACTGTTCCTCCCATAGATATTAACAACTGAGCACTATGCCACCCACTGACACCAATGATGGGGCACGGTTCCTCCCACTAATACCAATGATGGGGAACTATTCCCCCCTAATGGATATAAATTATTGAGCACTATCCCAGCCACTGACACCAATGCGGGGACACTATTCTTCCTATTAATACCAATGATAGGGTGCTATTCCTCCCACTGACACCAATGATGGGGCACTATTCCTCCCACTGACACAAATGATGGGGCACGATTCCTCTTACAGATAAACAATTGAGCACTGTGCCTCCCACTGACACCAATGATGGGGCATTAATCCTCTCACTAATACAAATTATGGGGAACTCATCCTCCAATGAATATAAATGAATGAGCACTATTCCTGCCACTGACACCAATGATGGAATCCTTCTTTCCACTGTGACCAATGATGGACTACTTCCCCCCACTGACGCCAATGATGGGCTACTTCCCCCCACAATGAAGGACTTGTTCTTTCGAACTGTGACCAATGATGGACTACTTCCCCCCCACTGACACCAATGATGGGCTACTTCCTTCCACTGACACCAATGAAGGACTTGTTCTTTCGACTGTGACCAATGATGGACTACTTCCCCCCCACTGACACCAATGATGGGCTACTTCCTTCCACTGACACCAATGATGGAATCCTTCTTTCCACTGTGACCAATGATGGACTACTTCCCCCCACTGACACCAATGATGGGCTACTCCCTTCCACTGACACCAATGATGGGCTACTCCCCACTGACACCAATGATGGGCTACTCCCTTCCACTGACACCAATGATGGGCTACTCCCTTCCACTGACACCAATGATGGGCTACTTCCTTCCATTGACACCAATGAAGGACTTCTTCTTTCGACTGTGACCAATGATGGACTACTTCCCCCCCCCCCCCAAGGACACCAATGATGGGCTACTTCCTTCTACTGACACCAATGACTGGACATTATTCCTTCTATGAATAAAAATGACTGAGCATTATTCCTCCCACTGACACTAACAATGGGACACTATTCTTCCCACCAACACCAAAAGATGGGGCACAATTTCTCCCAATGCCACCAACAATGTGACACTATTCCTCCCACTGACATTCATTATGGGGCACTATTGCTACAGATCACGGGTGCTCTGTAAAAATTTTACTCCCACTGACCCTGGGAGGCAGCGTCTACTCCCACCGACACTGGGGCATTTTCTGTTCACGCTGGCCACAGTCCGGCCCCACCAAAAAAGTCTAAAAGGAAAATAAACTGGCCGATTGTTTAGAAGGTTTGGAGACCCCAAGACTTAGATAAAACCACAACTCATAGTATGTGGCTACAGAATTACCAGTTCACATAAGACCCGTTCAGATGAAGGAAAGGTGGGCTGTCATTGGTTGCTGAAGATCATTGCACTCTGCCGTTAGCCTTTTCATGTAGGGTTGGCCAATAGTGGCCCGTCTGTGTCTGCAATTCTTACAGGATGTGCACCTAGAAGACTAATAAACGTGATCGGTGAATCGTGTGGATTGACCTTCTCCGTTCCAATAAAATTTTACTTTTCCAATTCTCCTAAATACATACAGGCAGATAAATGCCATAATTAAAATCATAAAAACAGAACTGCCTGAATTTGTGAAAAACAGACAAATCAGCGCTCACGTGATGAGAAGAAACACCAAAAAAAAGGACCAGATTGGGCCAATCCACAAGATATCCTAATCTAGTCATTCATTGGAATACAAAAAAAAAAAAAAAGAGGGGGGAACCCAAAAGCTGACCCCAGGTCGGACTTTAACGGCACAGTAAACAATAAATATATAATGAAACATAAACACATACATGGTATATAAAAGGGACAGACAAAAATTATTATAAAAAAAAATATATATACAATGAACTACAAAGTTTATGATAGTGTATCAACGCGTTTCGCCGTTAAGCTTCATCATCGGGTTTTGCAAGAACAGAAACAGCAGGTCTCACTATCTAAAAGCAAAAAGAATATATTTAAATGTAAATATATTTAAATATAAAGATATTATTTTTGCTTTTAGATAGTGAGAGCCGGTTCACACAGGGGTAACGTGGGATCCGACTTGAAGTCGCGCGGTTGAGAAAATCAATGTAAGTGAATGGAGACGTCTTAATGTACACTACTGAAGTCGCTCCGACTTCAGAAAAGGTTCCTGTACTACTTCAATCCGACTTCTAGGCGACTTGTAGGCAACTTGTACCCATTGATTTCAATGAAAGTCGGCTCCAAGTCAGATCCCCTGTCTTAACTGAAGCAACAATACAGGAAGAGAAAATTGTTCTCTCAGGCAAATCCCCTCCCTCCCACAGAGCCGATTGTTGTTTTATTGGCCACTGGAACGCCTCCTGTCCTGGAGGCGACTTGAAGTTGCCTTGTAAGTTGCCCCAAGTCGCAATGTGGTGCGCAATGTGGTGCGCGCTCAGGTCGTGTTCAGGTCGCCTCTCAAAGTCGCGGCCAGAGTTGCGTCGCCCCTGTGAGAACCGGCTCTGAGACCTGTTGTTTCTTTTCTTGCAAAACCGAATGCGTCCTGATGAAGCTTAACAGTGAAATGTGTTGATGCACTTGGGCTCATATCATAAACTTTGTAGTTCATTGTATATGTTTTTTTTTTTAATAATAATTTTTATCTGTCCCTTTATATACCATGTATGTGTTTATGTTTCATTAAAGATAATATCTTTATATATCAGTGGTTCTCAACCTGGGGGTCGGGACCCTCTCGGAGGTCAAATAATGATTTGCCAGGGGTCACCGAATCCTGGGCTGTTCCTGAAGCCCACACCGCTTTCCCTGCCTTTTGCCGCCCCCCCCAGCAGGGCTGTCCTTGGAGCCTGTGGCCGCCCAGCTGGGCTGTTCCTGTGGCCCACCACCAAGGAGTAAGTGAAGGAATAAAAATAGAGGATACATGGAAGGGAGAGGAAAAGGGAGAGGAAGGGAGAGGAAAAGGGGGGAGGAAGGGAGAGGAAAAGGGGGGAGGAAGGGAGAGGAAAAGGGGGGAGCAAGGGAGAGGAAAAGGGGGAGTAATGGAGAGGAAAAGGGGGAGCAAGGGAGAGGAAACAAGAGGAAAAGGGGGAGGAAAGAAGAGGAAAAGGGGGAGGAAAGAAGAGGAAAAGGGGGAGGAAGGGAGAGGAAAAGGGGGAGCAAGGGAGAGGAAAAGGGGGAGGAAGGGAGAGGAAAAGGGGGAGGAAGGGAGGGGAAAAGGGGGAGGAAGAGAGAGGAAAAGGGAGAGGAAGGGAGAGGAAAAAGGGGAGGAAGGGAGAGGAAAAAGGGGAGGAAGGGAGAGGAAAAGGGGGAGGAAGGGAGAGGAAAATGGAGAGGAAAATGGAGCGGAAAATGGAGAGGAAGGGAGAGGAAAAGGGAGAGGAAGGGAGAGGAAAAGGGAAAGGAAGGGAGAGGAAAAGGGAGAGGAAAGGAGAGCAAAAGGGGGAGGAAGGGGGAGCAAAAGGGGGAGGAAGGGAGAGGAAAAGGGGGATGAAGGGAGAGGAAAAGGGGGAGGAAGGGAGAGTGTTGCTTTAAGTAATTGTATATTTAAGATGTAATGGCAACAGAGAGGAAAATGGAGAGAAGGAATAAGAGAAATAACAAGAGAGGGATGGGGAAAGAGAGATACAAGGGAAAGAAAGGAGAACAAAGAGAGAGTGGTTCATCCTAAAATGTACCATAAGGGGTTTTAACACTGTACCAGTGGAACGGACTCAGGGAGCGCTAAATGTCTGTGGGTTAGGGGAGCGAATTACTTGTCTTGCCACACAAATTAATTTTACTGTTAGGGGTCCCCACAACTTGGGAAATGTTATCAAGGGGTCACGGCGCCAGAAGGTTGAGAACCACTGTTATATATCTATTGTTTACTGTGCCGTTAAAAGTCCGACCTGGGGTCTCCTTTTGGGTTCCCCCCTCTTTTTTGTAATCCCATTATTAATGACGGATGAGGCAATGTGAGTGCTTTTTCTATTTAATCTATTCATTTATCTTTGGACCTAAATTATCCTTCACAGGTTTTGGCCTTCAAGACATCGAACAACACGCGATGAACATGCAAGAAACGACACGCTCCTTTTATAGAATACAGAGTGGAGCCACCCTGGTCTGCTCTGGAAAACCGGCCTCAAAAAATATCACGCCGGGGGGGGGGGGGGGGGGGGGTCAGTGAGAGAAACGTTAGTGAAGACGCATGGGGCAGCAGAAGGAGGGGAGGGGGGGGGGGAAGTGACGGTGAACAGTGTACGGGTGTTTAAATTCCGAAAGACTCAAATTCATTGTTAGAATATCAGAATTTTATATTTGTTTGTAAAATATGGACAAAAACATGGAGACAGAAGAAACCAAGGAGAGGAAGGAGGTCCTAACCATCGTCATTCCATCCCTACGGGTGTTGGAGCAGTTGGGTGTCGGCCAATGCATTAGCGTGTAAGCTCAAACACACATGCATGTGTATGTATCTACATTCCGTATTTCCCCCGAAAATAAGCCCGGGTCTTATATTAATTTTGGCAACAAAAGACACAGTAGGGCTTATTTTCGGGGTAGGTCTTACCATGTAATGTGCTGTCTTCTCTCCCCCTCCCTGCCTATCAGGAATCTCCAGTGTGAACTGAGTTAATGCTTGTAAAATCCTATAATCCTCTCTATTACAGTATTATAAACGTACAATGTGTGTGTGTCTGTAATATATATGTGCCAAATACCTTCGCTATAGCGCCGCTCTGCGCTTCTGTGACGCGCCGGAGTTCTCATCCCCGCAATTATATTACAGAAACACACACATTGTACATTATATATAATACTGTAATGCCCCGTACACACAAACGGTTTTGCCACCGGAAAAACTGCGATGAGAGCAGGAAACAATTTGACGTATGCGTGGAAGCATAGAACTTCATTTTGTCGGCTCGTCGTAGCCTTTTACGTCACCGCGTTCTTTCCAGTCAAAAGTTCATCGGACTTTTGTGTCACCATGGCAGGCTTGAGAGGAATTCCGTCGGAAAGACCAAAGGTTTTTTTTCCCCCGACGGGAAAACCGGTCGTGTGTACGGGGCATAATAGAATGGAGATTATAGGATTTTACCAGCATTTTAAACTAGGGCTTATTTTCGGGGTAGGGCTTATATTGCAGCCCTCTTGGAAAAATAGGATTTTTTTGTACTAATCCTTTTCTCCGTCGTCCATGGATGGACAAGGCCTTCTCAAGTCTTGACAAGTGGGTTATGTTCCTGTTCACAGGAGAGGAATCCTGTGAACAGGAACATAACCCACTTGTCAAGACTTGAGAAGGCTGTTGCCGTCCATGGACGATAAGAGAAATAACAGTAGGTCTTGCTTTCGGGGAAACACGGTATATATGACCCCGGTACATTGATCTCCCTGCCGGGACAGTGAAAGAGAAGAGCATAAACCGGTCGTGTGTACGGGGCATAATAGAGTGGGGATTATAGTATTTTACCAGCATTTTAAACTAGGGCTTATTTTCGGGGTAGGGCTTATATTGCAGCCCTCTTGGAAAAATAGGATTTTTTGTACTCACCGTAAAATCCTCTTCTCTGTCGTCCATGGACAGACACAGCCTTCTCAAGTCTTGACAAGTGGGTTATGTTCCTGTTCACAGGAGAGGAATCCTGTGAACAGGAACATAACCCACTTGTCAAGACTTGAGAAGGCCGTTGCCGTCCATGGACGATAAGAGAAAATAGTGATTTTTTGTACTCGCCGTAAAATCCTTTTCTCTGTCGTCCATGGATGGACACGGCCTTCTCAAGTCTTGACAAGTGGGTTATGTTCCTGTTCATAGGAGTCCTCTCCTGTGAACAGGAAAGGACTCGAGAAGGCTGTGTCCGTCCATGGACGATAAGAGAAATAACGGTAGGTCTTGCTTTCGGGGAAACACGGTATATATGACCCCGGTACATTGATCTCCCTGCCGGGACAGTGAAAGAGTAGAGCATAAACCGGTCGTGTGTACGGGGCATAATAGAGTGGGGATTATAGGATTTTACCAGCATTTTAAACTAGGGCTTATTTTCGGGGTAGGGCTTATATTGCAGCCCTCTTGGAAAAATAGGATTTTTTGTACTTATCGTACAATCCTTTTTCTCTGTCGTCCATGGACGGACACAGCCTTCTCAAGTCTTGACAAGTGGGTTATGTTCGTGTTCACAGGAGAGGAATCCTGTGAACAGGAACATAACCCACTTGTCAAGACTTGAGAAGGCTGTTGCCATCCATGGACGATAAGAGAAAATAGGATTTTTTGTACCCACCGTAAAATCCTTTTCTCCATCGTCCATGGACGGCAACAGCCTTCTCAAGTCTTGACAAATGGGTTATGTTCCTGTTCACAGGAGTCCTCCCCTGTGAACAGGAACATAACCCACTTGTCAAGACTTGAGAAGGCTGTGTCCGTCCATGGACGAAAAGAAAAAATAGGGATTTTTTGTACTCACCGTAAAATCCTTTTCTCTGTCGTCCATGGATGGACATGGCCTTCTCAAATCTTGACAAGTGGGTTATGTTCCTGTTCACAGGAGAGGACTTGAGAAGGCTGTGTCCGTCCATGGACGATAAGAGAAATTTAACGGTAGTCCTTGCTTTCGGGGAAACACGGTATATATGACCCCGGAACATTGATCTCCCTGCCGGGACAGTGAAAGAGAAGAGCATAGACACTTCTCTCCATGTTCCTGTTGCTACACAGAGCAAAAAATACTAATGCGCATGGGGTGATTAGGGTGTGCCTGGGCACACCCTGTGCGCACTGTAGGATCAACATGGAACATCATGGGAACAGAACATGCTGCTCATGGCTCATCTATTGCGTTTTCGGGTTTAGGTCGTCTACCATACCAAACATGGTAGATCTATTTCGGCAAACAAAGAAGGCTTGAGAAAACTTGATTGCACATTTGTTAATGGATGGGGCTCATCTTGGATCTCAAAACTTCACTCAAAGTACCTCCCCTCTGTTTGAGGGGGTCAAAAACTATGACTACCCCCCACTAAAAAAAAAAAAAACGAGTTAGGTAGTGCGATTACTCTAAACATAACAAAGTTGAACAAGAAACAATTTTGATTTCACCTCTACACACCCAACATGGCATTGCTATATACGGGTTACTCTATGGAGCTCCATGTGCGTTTAGGTGATACTACACCGACGTACGTCTCTACAGAAATCCAGTGTGGCAACGCATGGCCTTCTCATCTACACCACGGGCCAAAACGTCTACCATCAAGGAGCAGGGTGGTCTGACACTTGTAATCAGGAGATGCTCGCTGCTCGGATGTATCCTTTAAATTGAATTGAAGCGAAAAAATATTTTAATATAGGATGTCTGGCTGGGTTCTCACCACCTTGTTTGGTCTACACCAGTGGTCATCAACACTGTCCTCAGGGCCCACTAACAGGCCAGGTTTGCAAGATAACTGAAATACATCACAGGTGATATCATTTGCTTCTCAGTGATTGTAGTATTCTAGTCTTCTTCTCCCCAAGGTAATACATAAAACCTGGCCTGTTAGTGGGCCCTGAGGACAGGGTTGATGACCACTGGTCTACACGACTTCCCCCCCTGCTATCCTCCCAATGTCTACAGGGTGATGGGAAGCTCACACTATCACTGACTGCTCTGGTCTACAAGGGAGGCGACTCTAGGCTTTGAGAGGCCTTAAGCAAAACCTTAACACGGGGGCCCCACCATACCCCAAAAAAAATTCAAGCAAATAAAAATGGCTGCAGAAAGTTGCACGGATCTATCACACAGTGATTGAGCAGAGGCAAATTAGGCGGCCGCGAGCCCCCTGTGAGCGCCAGGCCTTAGGCGACCGCCTAATTTGCCAAATTAAAGAGCCACCTCCGTTCACCGCATCAGTCCACACACCAAGTAGCAGGTCACATGGGTTGGCAGATAATATAAGAGAATGGATATTTTTTTTTTTTTGGTTTCTCCTGGCTCCATGAACACAAATCGGTGCGTGTCCTACCATAGGAGGAAGCAATGGCTGTTAAAGATTTACAGTTATCGTGGAATGCACAGATTGTGACCCCCCCTCGCACATTACTGGATATGGCAGGCAGTAGACGAGGTGGCTTGGCAACACATGCAGGTGGGGTTGACAGATTTCGGGGGTATAAGATCCAGGTCTTCGTCGTCTGGGATCTCATCTAATCGGTAGCCATCTTTCAGCAGCTGGATGTTCAAGTCTTGGTTGATCTGCTGCAAAAGGCAAAAGACAAACAGCAGTGTTAGAGAGATACAGGATATCAGCGCCCCTCTCGTCGTGTTGCCCAACATAAGGCTTATAATATATAGAAAAGAGGTCAGACTTGTCCCATCACGTTCATGGCACTGATCGCAAGGCTCACCTGTGGACTTTGCGCTACCTTGACCCTAGCAGTTGCAATATGTACCGTATATACAGTGGAACCTCAGATTACGAGTATAATCCGTTCCAGGAGAATGCTCGTAATCCAAAGCACTTGCATATCAAAGCGAGTTTCCCCATAGAAGTCAATGGAAACGAAAATAATGTGTTCTGCATTGACTTCAATGGCATGCAATACTGCATGTGGCCAGAGGTGGGGGGCGCCAGAGAGCCTCGTAAACACTCAAAATAACAACACAGCCAATAATGTCTAAACCGCTGGCAACAAAAGTGAGTACACCCCTAAGTGAAAATGTCCAAATTGGGTTCAATAAGCCATTTTCCCTCCCCAGTGTCATGTGACTCGTTAGTGTTACAAGGTCTCAGGTGTGAATGGAAAGCAGGTGTGTTAAAAATTTGGTGTTATCGCTCTCACTCTCTCATACTGGTCACTGGAAGTTCAACACACAGCCATTAAAGCGGAGGTTCACCCAAATAACATTTATATATCAGACCAACTTCTTTATACTTCTAACATGTACAGTCCCTATATATTTTTTTTTTTACGCTGTACATACCGTATAATCTATATTTGCAATCTGGCTTCCGGGTAGTTCTCCCCGCGGGAGTAGGCGTTTCTATGCTGAGGAATGTCCTCTGGGAGGTCGCCCAGATGATTGACGTCCTTTCAGAAAAAGTTCCCCCCTGACGGATAAGGCCCCGCCCCCCCATCTTGCGTAGGCGCGTCACGAGTCACGGCTTTTCCGAAAGAAGCCGAACATGCAGAGCTGTGAGTTGGCTCTATACGGCGCCGTGTAGAGCTGACTGCGCAGGCGCCGTATAGAGCTTCTTCATGTTCGGCTTCTTTCGGAAACGCCGTGACACGTGACGCGCCTACGCAAGATGGGGGGGCGGGGCCTTATCCACCGGGCGGAACTTTTTTTGAAAGGACGTCCCAGATGACATTCCTCCTCAGCATAGAAACGCCTACTCCCGCAGGGAGAAGAACCCGGAAGCCAGATTGCAAATATAGATTATACGGTATGTACAGCCTAAAAATAAAAAATATATAGGGACTGTACATGTTAGAAGTAAAAAGAAGTTGGTCTGATATAGATGTTATTTGGGTGAACCTCCGCTTTAATGTCTAAACCGCTGGCAACAAAAGTGAGTACACCCCTAAGTGAAAATGTCCAAATTGGGCCCAATTAGCCATTTTCCCTCCCTGGTGTCACGTGACTCCTTAGTGTTACAAGGTCTCAGGTGTGAATGGGGAGAAACTATAGCTGTATTATTGGCCTTTTTTTTCTGTTAGTTGATATATAATGTATGATAATATACAAAACACTATACATTATAAGTATTATATCAACAATTATTATATTCGAATATCAACATTTTTTTTTATATATGATGAAGAATTGTTGTGAACTCCTTCTTCGAAGAATTGCACGTTACATCATAGCTGTTGATTTTTACTTTCTTTTTGTATAGTTTTGATCCAATTTTTTTATTATTTTTTAAGGCAGCAGCTGTGAATTATTTTTTTCTATTAAGGGTGCAATGTAGATTTTGTAATTAATGTGGCTTATACCAGGCCTCGACAAAATCCGGGCGCCAGGTCGCAATTGCGACAAGAAATTGTGACCTGGCGCCCGCCGGTAATTGAGGCCGCGGCTTTGCAGCCTAGAAGGCAAAGCCGCGGCCTCAATTACCGGCGGGCGCCAGGTCACCTTTTTTTTGTCGCAATTGCGACCTGGCGAGCCGCGGCCTCAATTACCGTCCGCGGCGGGGGCGCATGGAGGCACAGGATCCTGTGTCTCCATGCGCCCCCACCTCCACGCGATCGTGGCGGGCCCGCGACGGCTGGTAATTCAGGCCGCGGCTTTGCAGACTAGTGGAGGCCCAAGCTGCTTTCTGTGACCTGGCGCCATTTGGTGGTGGCCGTTGGCATTACAACTAAAACAGCAGTTCTAATGTGTGTGTTTTTACACTATTTTCACTGCCATCTCCTTTCCCTATAATTAGAACCCCCAGACATTATGTATATTTTTTTATTCTAACACCCTAGAGAATAAAATGGCGGTCGTTGCAATTCTTTTTGTCACACCGTATTTGCGCAGCGGTCTTATAAGCACACTTTTTCGGGAAAAAAATACACTTTTTTTATAAAAAAATAAGACAACAGTAAAGTTATCCCAATTTTTTTTATATTGTGAAAGATATGGTTACACCGAGTAAATTGACACCCAACATGATACCCAATTGCGCCCGCTCCTGGAATGCCGACAAACTTTTACCCTTTAAAATCTCCATAGGCGACGTTTAAAAAATTCTACAGGTTGCATGTTTTGAGTTACAGAGGAGGACTAGGGCTAGAATTATTGCTCTCGCTCTACCGATCATGGCGATACCTCACATGTGCGGTTTGAATACCGTTTACATATGCGGGCGCTGCTCACGTATGTGTTCGCTTCTGCGCGTGAACTCGGCGGGACGGGGCGCGTTTTCTGGCTCCTAACTTTTTTAGCTGGCTCCTAGATTCCAAGCAAATTTGTCAAACCCTGACTTATACTATTCCAAATGTACCGAGGGTTCTGCTTGTACAAAAGACTAAGGACTGTTTTTGAGGAGGGGTTAGATCCTTAGCTTGCTTTAATGCTTATTGCTTAGATCCTTTTATTGCATGCCAAGTGCAATAATAAATAATATAATAATAATAATAATAATAATAATAATAATAATAATAATAATAAAAAATAATAATATAATAATAATAATAATAATAATAATAATAATAATAATAAAAAATAATAATATAATAATAATAATAATAATAATAATAATAATAATAATAATAATATAAATAATAATAAATAATTAATAAATAATAATAATATAAATAATAATAATATAAATTCTTCCCAATTTATTTTCCACTAACATTTATCAGTGAAGGGAAACCCAACTGTGGGGGACAAGGGCAAAGAGGAAAAAAAAACATTACAGAGAACATTATAAATCGAAATACTGCAGCTTAAATATACAGTATAATAGTGTAAAAAGCGTATATATGGTATTGCTGCCGACACTAAAAAAAGTGCTTACACTTACACCTGTATATCAAAAACAATATATAAAAAAAAAAAAAACAGTGCCGCACAATATGCTAAATGTATAAAAAGGTGTATACAGTATATGTGAATTAGCAATCACTACAATATCCACCAATACATGACATCAGTAGGGAAATCGTGCATTCATTGATCAAATGGCAACTATCCATTTTTGCATATATACAAAAACAAGAATTACCAACAAGGTGCAGCCTATGAAAAATAATAATCTACACTATATTACCAAAAGTATTGGGACACCCGCCTTTACACACACACATGAACTTTAATGACATCCCAGTCTTAGTCTGTAGGGTTCAATATTGAGTTGGCCCCGCCCTTTGCAGCTATAACAGCTTCAACTCTTCTGGGAAGGCCGTCCACAAGGTTTAGGAGTGTGTCTATGGGAATGTTTGACCATTCTTCCGTAAGAGCATTTGTGAAGTCAGGCACTGATGTTGGATGAGAAGGCCTGGCTTCTCGTCCAGTGGAAGCCGTTATAGCTGCAAAGGGTGGGCCAATTTAAAGGGGTTGTAAAGGAAAACATTTTTTCCCCTAAATATCTTCCTTTACCTTAGTGCAGTCCTCCTTCACTTACCTCATCCTTCCATTTTGCTTTTAAATGTCCTTATTTCTTCTGAGAATTACTCACTTCCTGTTCTTCTGTCTGTAACTCCACACAGTAATGCAAGGCTTTCTCCCTGGTGTGGAGAAAGCCAATTGAGGGGGCGAGCAGGAGTGTCAGGACGCTCACTAACACACAGCTCCTTTCTCTATCTGCAAAGTAGAGAGCGTCCTGACCCTCCTGCTCACCCCCTCAAGAGGCTTTCTGGCAGCAAGCCCTGACGTACATGGGCAAAGCCCTATACTTGTTGGAGCCAAGTCCAACCCCTTTAAAAAACTAAACCCCACCACCACTGACACTAAGCCCTGCCCCACAGGGGTCAAGTCCTGCCCCACAGGGGTCAAGCCCTGGGGAAAAAAGTGTGGGAACGCCCACCAAAAAAATAAAAAAATTATACGCTCATATGCATAATTACTAAACCGCATGTTTTTTATTTATTTTTTCGAAAAAAAGAAGCAAGTTCTTTCTAAATCCCGCGATAACTCGCGGCAGACCTCCGCAATTTCTCCTGGGAACAATGATAAAAGCTCCCAGGAGACATTGCGGCATGGAGGAAGTGACGGAATACCCGCACACTACCCGATGAATCCATATACAGGAGGCGGCCAGTAACATAAAGGATTACTAAGGTTCGCCTGCCCCTGACAGTGACTCGACCTGGGCATCGCCGCTTAGTGAAGGATTGGCTCAGGCGGCTCGGCTGCTCTAGTCCTGCAAAGGGAACTGAGTTCCTGCTGTGAAAAAAGTGCAGGAACTCCGTTCCCACAGGACTTGAGCCCTGCTGCCCCACCCAGGCAAAGCCCTATGCCTGTTGGAACCAAGTCTAACCTCTAGTGAAGCATAGTCCAACCCCACTGGACCACAACCTCTAACATGTGGGGCTTAGTTCCGAAAATGGTTGGACTATGCTTCACTAGACTTGGTTCCAACAGGCATAGTGCTTTGCCCGGGTGGGGCAGGGCTTGTTGTCACTGGACACGTTTATGTTTCACCTGTGGTGCTTATATTGGTCCAGCAGTGCACCAACACCTTTGCAACCACTGTGCTATATGCTGGGTGTTTGGTGTGCTCCTGTACCCTTAAGGAGGGGTGGCTCCCCTTCAGTCCACCTACCCCTATCTATCCATTAGAATGCATGTGCCTCCACAGTGGGGACGCTCATTGTTTAGCGTTAGGACCACAGATTACAGGGTGCCTTGGCGCGGCTCTGTGGCTCACGCATGCGTTTGCAAATGCGTGCGGACCAAACCCCTGTTTTTAACGCATACTGTTAGACAGGTTAATTGGTTGTTCTGCAGGCTGGTCGGTAAGGAGGCTTGCTTTTCCCTGGGCATTCCCCAGGTTTTTTTGTTGTCAGTGGTGGTGGGGCTTAGTTTCAAAGGGGTTGGACTTTGCTGCACTAGAGGTTGGACTTGGCTCCAACAGGTTTAGGGCTTTGTTGGAGAAAAGTCCAATCCCACTGGACCACAACCTCTGTCACTAAGCTCTGCTCCACCTGGGAAAAGCCCTATAACTGTTGGAGCCAAGTCCAACCTCTACTGGAGCAAAGTCCAACCCCTTCAAAACTAAGCACCACCACCACCACTGGCACCAAGTCCTGTTCAACCCGGGCAAAACAAAGTTCCATACCTGTTGGAGCCAAGTCCAACCTCGACTGGAGCAAAGTCCAACCCCTTCGAAACTAAGCACCACCACCACTGGCACCAAGTCCTGTCCAACCCGGGCAAAACAAAGTTCCATACCTGTTGGAGCCAAGTCCAACTTCTACTGGAGCAAAGTCCAACCCCTTCGAAACTAAGCACCACCACCACTGGCACCAAGTCCTGTCCAACCCAGGCAAAGCAAAGTTCCATACCTGTTGGAGCCAAGTCCAACTTCTACTGGAGCAAAGTCCAACCCCTTCGAAACTAAGCACCACCACCACCACTGGCACCAAGTCCTGTCCAACCCGGGCAAAGCAAAGTTCCATACCTGTTGGAGCCAAGTCCAACCTCTACTGGAGCAAAGTCCAACCCCTTCGAAACTAAGCACCACCACCACTGGCACCAAGTCCTGTCCAACCCGGGCAAAGAAAAGTTCCATACCTGTTGGAGCCAAGTCCAACCTCTACTGGAGCAAAGTCCAACCCCTTCGAAACTAAGCACCACCACCACCACTGGCACCAAGTCCTGTCCAACCCGGGCAAAGCAAAGTTCCATACCTGTTGGAGCCAAGTCCAACCTCTACTGGAGCAAAGTCCAACCCCTTCGAAACTAAGCACCACCACCACCACTGGCACCAAGTCCTGTCCAACCCGGGCAAAGCAACGTTCCATACCTGTTGGAGCCAAGTCCAACCTCTACTGGAGCAAAGTCCAACCCCTTCGAAACTAAGCACCACCACCACCACCGGCACCGGCACCAAGTCCTGTCTAACCCGGGCAAAGCAACGTTCCATACCTGTTGGAGCCAAGTCCAACCCCAATGGAACTAAATCCAATCACAGCTCGGGGCCATGCACCCACTACAGTTAATCCCTACACACACACTAGAGTCAAGTCCAATCGTTACTGGAGCCAAGTTCAAACTCACTAGAACTAAGCCCCACCAACATAAACGCCATGCCCGTTGGAGCAAAGTCCAACCTCTACCAGAGCCAAGCCCCACTTAAATTAAGCCCCACCACCACGGTCATCAAGACCTGCCTTGGCTGGAGCCAAACGCCATGCCCGTTGGAGCCAAGTCCAACCTCTACCAGAGCCAAGCCCCACAGCCATCTTCCAATAGGACTTGAACAAAGCCCTACATTCACCAAAGCAAAGCCCCACCACCAATGAACAATATCCTAATAACTGTTAGTTGCAGACAAGATAGGTTCACTGTAAGGCCTTTTGCCATATGAAGAGTTAATGCTATATATATTAAACATGGTTTATTTTGCTGCTGTGGAAGCTTTTCATCAGCCGTATATTTTATTGTGCGCCGTCCACACTTCACCTCTCCGTACAGATCAGCGGGGGGAATTTTCAGCTCTGAGAAAATTGCTTTCCCCGGGTGAAAATGGCCTCTGAATTTAGCCAGTAAAAAGGGATGTTTTTACAGCAGAAACACGACGAGCGCCAGACTTGTTTATTTCAGACATAAAAAAGGAGCGAAAGAACGCGGGATTATTCTTGGGTAATAAAAGATCCTAAATTGTTCTCTAATTGCTGGGGGGAAAAAAAACGTGAGGATTTTGCTGACAGTGCACAGCCTGCTCGCGGTTCTACCGCCGCCGCTCACGTATGGTACGCTCAATTCTTCCGTTCTGTCAACATTTTTCTATAAAGATTCTTTGTTCTGTGCTTGTGAAACCTCCACATACACGTGACTTGTCTCTTTCTGACACATGGAGAATAGATTAAAGCCGATCTCCCGGCAATAACAAAAAAAAAAAAATACAAGTTAATAGAGACATGCTCACTTGTCACAAAGCCAAGATTTATGTTGTTCTATACTGTTGCGGTGGTCCAAATCTTCAGGAATAGTGGCCTTATTTCGCCCCATTACATCAGAGTGTCCCCATCAGCAGCCTCCTTACATCAGAGTGTCCCCATCTCCAGCTCCTCCCTTACATCAGAGTGTCCCCATCACCAGCTCCTCCCTTACATCAGAGTGTCCCCATCACCAGCAGCCCCCTTACATCAGAGTGTCCCCATCTCCAGCTCCTCCCTTACATCAGAGTGTCCCCATCACCAGCAGCCCCCTTACATCAGAGTGTCCCCATCTCCAGCTCCTCCCTTACATCAGAGTGTCCCCATCACCAGCAGCCCCCTTACATTAGAGTGTCCCCATCACCAGCAGCCCCCTTACATCACAGTGTCCCCATCAGCAGCCTCCTTACATCAGAGTGTCCCCATCAGCAGCCTCCTTACATCAGAGTGTCCCCATCACCAGCAGCCCCCTTACATCAGAGTGTCCCCATCAGCATCCCCCTTACATCACAGTGCCCCCATCAGCAGCCTCCTTACATCAGAGTGTCCCCATCAGCAGTCCCCTTACATCAGAGTGTCCCCATCACCAGCAGCCCCCTTACATCAGAGTGTCCCCATCTCCAGCAGCCCCCTTACATAAGAAAGTGCCCTCCATCTCCAGCAGCCCCCTCAAATCAGAGTGTCCCCAAATCCAGCATCCCCTTACATCAGAGTGTCCCCATCTCCAGCTCCCCCCTTACATCAGAGTGTCCCCATCTCCAGCTCCCCCCTTACATCAGAGTGTCCCCATCTCCAGCATCCCCCTTACATCAGAGTGTCCCCATCTCCAGCATCCCCCTTACATCAGAGTGTCCCCATCTCCAGCATCCCCCTTACATCAGAGTGTCCCCATCACAAGCATCCCCATTACATCAGAGTGTCCCCATCAGCCCCCTTACATCAGAGTGTCCCCATCAGCCCCCTTACATCAGAGTGTCCCCATCTCCAGCTGCCCCTTTACATAAGAGTGTCCCCATCTCCAGCCGCCCCTTTACATCACAGTGTCCCTATCAGCAGCCCCCTTACATCAGCATGTCCCCATCACCAGCAGCCCCCTTACATCAGCATGTCCCCATCTCCAGCAGCCCCCTTACATCAGAGTGTCCCCATCACCAGCAGCCCCCTTACATCAGCATGTCCCCATCTCCAGCAGCCCCCTTACATCAGAGTGTCCCCATCTGCAGCAGCCACTTTACATCAGAGTGTCCCCATCAGCAGCCTCCTTACATCAGCATGTCCCCATCTCCAGCAGCCCCCTTACATCAGAGTGTCCCCATCACAAGCATCCCCCTTACATCAGAGTGCCCCCATCAGCAGTCCCCTTACATCAGTGTCCCCATCAGCAGCCTCCTTACACCAGAGTGTCCCCATCTCCAGCATCCCCCTTACATCAGAGTGCCCCCATCAGCAGTCCCCTTACATCAGTGTCCCCATCAGCAGCCTCCTTACACCAGAGTGTCCCCATCTCCAGCATCCCCCTTACATCAGAGTGTCCCCATCAGCAGCCCCCTTACATTAGCGTGTCCCCATCACCAGCAGCCCCCTTACATCAGAGTGTCCCCATCTCCAGCCGCCCCTTTACATCAGAGTGTCCCCATCTTTAGCAGCCCCATTACATCAGAGTGTCCCCATCTCCAGCAGCCCCCTTACACCAGAGTGTCCCCATCTCCAGCAGCCCCTTTACATCAGAGTGCCCCCATCAGCAGTCCCCTTACATCAGAGTGCCCCCATCAGCAGTCCCCTTACATCAGTGTCCCCATCAGCAGTCCCCTTACATCAGAGTGTCCCCATCTCCAGCAGCCCCCTTACACCAGAGTGTCCCCATCACCAGCAGCCCCCTTACATCAGTGTCCCCATCAGCAGTCCCCTTACATCAGAGTGTCCCCATCTCCAGCAGCCCCCTTACATCAGAGTGTCCCCATCACCAGCAGTCCCCGTACATCAGAGTGTCCCCATCTCCAGCAGTCCCCTTACACCAGAGTGTCCCCATCACCAGCAGCCCCCTTACATCAGAGTGTCCCCATCACCAGCAGTCCCCGTACATCAGAGTGTCCCCATCTCCAGCAGTCCCCTTACATCAGAGTGCCCCCCCTCTCCTCCCCCTCCCACATGTACTCACAGTTCTAAAGGCAGCATCTCGTTCCTCTCTCCAGTCATGTAATAAGAAACAAGTGATAAGGGGAGAGAGGAAGGAAAGTCTACCGGCTATCTATCTCCCCCTGCGGGCTGGAGGGAGCAGAAAACAAAATCCTCTCTCCAGCAAGTGACGGCAGCTGCTCCGCCTGACAGGAGCGAAATCGCGATCACTCACTGTCAGAGAGGACTGCACCTGACCAGCCCACTGAGCCATCGGCCCACTGGGAAACTCCCGGTAGTCCCGATGGCCAGTACATGCCTGCTAGTAATTCTTCTGGGCAACCTGAAGCCATCATGCAGGAGGCAGAGATCAGGAGTGGGTGGTAGCTGGGTTTGTATCTCCATCTCCAGTGCCAGTGGGCACTTCACATATCCCTGGTCAATTAGCAAATCTTCTCCCCAGCTCGGTCTTTGCCTTGCCGGGGAGACCTGCCTATCAACACTCAATGATCTACCGTGAAAAGTGCGGTCCCCTTTCTGTTGTAGCTCACTGTTGCCGGCTTAGGTTGCTGTAGCAATGACAAGGGAGTTCTCTACTCCCCTGGGGTAGATTCAGAGAGAATTTACGCCAGCGTACCTATAGATACGCCGCGTAAATTCAAATCTGCGCCGGCGTATCTTCTTTCTGTATTCAGAAAGCTAGATACGCTGACATTAGCCCAAGATCCCACTGGCATAAGTCTCTTACGCCGTCGTATCTTAGGGTGCATTCTCACGCTGGCCGCTAGGTGGCGCTCCCGTCGTTTTCGGCGTAGATTTTGCAAGTTACGCCGATTCACAAACGTACGTGCGCCCGGCGGTAGTTTTTTACGTCGTTTGCGTAAGTAGTTTTCGGCGTAACGTTGCTCCTGCTATTAGGAGGCGCAGCCAATGTTAAGTATGGACGTTGTTCCCGCTTCGAAATTTGAAGTCGTCCGCGAATAGGGCTGGACGTAATTTACGTTCACGTCGAAACCAATACGTCGTTGCGGCATACTTGAGAGCAATGCACACTGGGATATGTACACGGACGGCGCATGCGCCGTTCGTAAAACAGGTCAATCACGTCAGGTCATGACACATTAGCATAAAACACGCCCCCCCCTTCCACATTTGAATTACGCGGGCTTACGCCGGCCCCATTTACGCTACGCCACCGCAACTTACGGAGCAAGTGCTTTGTGAATACTGCACTTGCTCCTGTAAGTTGCGTCAGCGTAGCGTAAATACAATACGCTGCGCCGCCGTTACTAGGCGCGCAGGTATCTCCTGCCACTGCAAATTGGATGCGGGAACCCACATCCAGTTTGCAATAGTGTAAACCCAGCCTTACGGGTGAAAGTTTTTTACCTTCATATATTCTATGCATGAAGGTAAAAAAAATCTTCTGTGTGCAGCTTCCCCCACAGCCCCCTAATACCTACCTGAGCCCCCTCTGAACCCAGCAACATGCACAGGAGCCTCAGCTGTCTCAGGTCTCTCTCTCCTCATTGGCTGAGACACAGCAGTGGGAGCCATCGGCTCCCTCTGCTGTCAATCACAACCAGTGAGCCAATGAGGAGAGTGCCAAAATGCAGGGCGGGCCGAGGCACTATGTGTCTCATGGAAACACAGAGCGGGGGCTTGGAAGTGAGCACGCACCAGGGGCCCTATAGCAAGCAGCTTGCTATTGGGTGCACTAATCAAAGGGCAGGGACCTGCAGTGCTGGTGGGGGACCAGAGAGAACTAGGATCAGGGTTGCTCTGTGCAGAACCATTAACCACTTAAGGACCGCCTCCTGCACATATACGTCGGCAGAATGGCACGGCTGGGTACATCCACGTACAGGTAAGTCCTCTTTAAGTGCCCAGCCGTGTACGAAGCTCCGTGACCGCGGGACACGATCGCCGCTGGAGTCCCCCGATCGGTCCCCGGAGCTGAAGAACGAGGAGAGCTGTGTGTAAACACACCTTCCCCGTTCTTCACTGTGGCACCGTCATCGATCATGTGTTCCCTAATATAGGGAAACACGATCAATGACGTCACACGTCCAGCCCCGCCCCCCTACAGTTAGAAACACACATGAGGTCACACTTAACCCCTTCAGCGCCCCCTAGTGGTTAACTCCCAAACTGCAATTGTCATTTTCACAGTAATCAGTTCATTTTTAATTGCATTTTTTGCTGTGAAAATGACAATTGTCCCAAAAATGTGTCAAAATCGTCCGAAGTGTCCGCCATAATGTCGCAGTCACGAAAAAAATCGCTGATCGCCGCCATTAGTAGTAAAAAAAAAATGATTAATAAAAATGCAATAAAACTATCCCCTATTTTGTAAACACTATGGGGTCGATTCAGAGAGAATCGCCTATCTTTAGGCGGGCGTAGCGTATCTCAGATACACTACGCCGCCGTAAGTTTGAGCAGCAAGTTGTGTATTCACATAGAACTTGCGCTGAAATTTACGGCGGCGCAGTGTAACTGGGCCGGCGTAAGCCCGCCTAATTCAAAATAGGCTAGTTGGGGGCGTGTACTATGTAAAATAGTAGTGACCCCACGTTTTTAACGAACGGCGCATGCGCCGTCCGTGGACGTATCCCAGTGCGCATGCTCCAAATGACGTCGGCAAATCGTCATTGCTTTCGACGTGAACGTAAATTACGTCCAGCCCTATTCGCGAACGACTTGCGCAAACGACGTAAAAAATGTAAAAATCAAAGCGGGAACGACGTCCATACTTAATATTGTGCGCCTCATAGAAGCAGGAGCAACGTTACGCCGTAAAAAGCCTTACGCAAACGACATAAAAAAATTCCGCCGGGCGCACGTACATTTGTGAATCGGCGTATCTAGGTCATTTGCATATTCTACGCCGAACGGAAGCGCCACCTAGCGGCCAGCGTAAATATGCACCCTAAGATACGACGGCGTAACAGACTTACACCAGTCGGATCTTAGCCTAATTTCGGCGTATCTTGCTTTCTGAATACAGAAAGAAGATACACCGGCGCAGATTTGAATTTACGCGGCGTATCTATAGATACGCCGGCGTAAATTCTTGCTGAATTCTGCCCAATAAATGCAGTCATTTGTTGATTGCAATGTTGGCGGCTGCAATCAGCAGTTTTAGTCCCGGGGTCAAAGCAACATGAGCGGGGTGAGGAGAAGAAATTGCTTCCCCCCCCCTCTCTCCGAGATTGTTCCCATAGGGCCGCTTTGCATTCAATATAGCTACACACCAATCAAGTGGTTTTCTTCTTTTGTGTATGTGCAGAAATTGATTTCTTGAAGCTGATCTCCATGCACAGTAAAAAAAAAAAGCTACATTTTCCATAGAAAACATTTTTTTTTTTTATTATTTATTTATTTATTTATTTTTTAACGTGCATGCCTTTTTTCTGCTCTGTTTAACCACTTAAGGCCCGGACCAAAATGCAGGTAAAGTACCCGGCCAGTTTTTTCGATTCGGCACTGCGTCGCTTTAACTGACAAATGCGCGGTCGTGCGACGTGGCTCCCAAACAAAATTGGCGTCCTTTTTTTCCCCATAAATAGAGCTTTCTTTTGGTGGTATTTGATCACCTCTGCGTTTTTTTTATTTTTTGCGCTATAAACAAAAATAGAGCGACAATTTTGAAAAAAATGCAATATTTTTTCCTTTTTGCTATAATAAATATCCCCAAAAATATATAAAAAAATATTTTTTTCCTCAGTTTAGGCCGATACGTATTCCTCTACATAATCGCAATAAGCGTTTATCGATTGGTTTGCGCAAAATTTAGTGTTTACAAAATAGGGGATAGTTTTATTGCATTTTTATTAATATTTTTTTTTTTACTACTAATGGCGGCGATCAGCGATTTTTATCGTGACTGCGACATTATGGCGGACACATCGGACAATTTTGACAAATGTTTGGGACAATTGTCATTTTCACAGCAAAAATGC